>NC_060174.1:15217742-15277742 GCF_021184085.1 Oncorhynchus gorbuscha
GAGGGTATCTTGTCCTATGGTAAAGAGTATCTTGAAACGGAGGGTATCTTGTCCTATGGTAAAGAATATCTTGAAACGGAGGGTATCTTGTCCTATGGTAAAGAGTATCTTGAAACGGAGGGTATCTTGTACTATGGTATAGAATACATTGAAACGAGGAGGGAATATTGAAACGAGGAGGGAATATTGAAACGAGGAGGGAATATTGAAACGAGGAGGGAATATTGAAACGAGGAGGGACCACCTGGAGTTGTCCAATAACAACCACTCTGAAGCCCTCTTTTTTACATTTGATATATATTGTCAACGTCATTACATTTGAATTAAAAACTCAAGTATAGCGGCTGTGCTATTATAGTGTACTTCAGGTCAACAAATGTCAAGTCTATCAGATACTGTGATTGCAGTGCTATTGTTGACAAATGAACAGGCTAATCAATTAGTCTTGTACCTCAAACTATTTGTTACCGTTCTGCGCTGAGACAAAATCCCAGCGCTGTACAAATCCTTTGGCCTAGGTTCAAAGAAATGTCAGTTAAATTTGGTGATTAAGTGCTGAATTCTTTGCAGTTCAGATTGTAGGCCAATGCATTATAACATTTTGACTTTAACCTGAACTTCCTAATCGGTGGAAGAAATTGTCATTCACTTGCATTTTATTTTGAACAACGTTGAGTCACTGTGAAGGGAAATGGGTTACACTGATGATCACAGGGTCATCAGAAAGATGAGCGCGAACGAGTGTGTAGAAGCCATGTGTGAGGTGAACCCAGGTGAACTAGCAGCTCCTGGGAGGGCTATGGTGATGGCTTTTCTATTTGAACCTGTACTTTGTTTCTACACACGGTTTCTTCACCGATGATACCCATTACTGTCTATTGTTAGATTTTAAAAAGCCTCCAGCTACAACAGAATAGTACTTTCATGCTATTGAAGCATATATTGGTTGTGTGTGTGTCCCCGATTTGGTCAGGCATGACGGCATTACTCCTGAAGGCTTCCTCTCCTCCTTCCTTCTATCCCCTCCCTTCTATCCCTCTGTCTCTCTCCCCTCCCTTCTATCCCTCTGTCTCTCTCCCCTCCCTTCTATCCCTCTGTCTCTCTCCCCTCCCTTCTATCCCTCTGTCTCTCTCCCCTCCCTTCTATCCCTCTGTCTCTCTCCCCTCCCTTCTATCCCTCTGTCTCTCTCCCTCCCTTCTATTCCTCTGTCTCTCTCCCCTCCCTTCTATCCCTCTGTCTCTCTCCCTCCCTTCTATCCCTCTGTCTCTCTCTCCCTCCCATCTATCCCTCTGTCTCTCTCCCCCTCCCTTCTATCCCTCTGTCTCTCTCCCCTCCCTTCTATCCCTCTGTCTCTCTCCCCCTCCCTTCTATCCCCCTGTCTCTCCCCCCCCTTCTATCCCTCTGTCTCTCTCCCCCTCCCTTCTATCTCTGTCTCTCCTCCTCCTCTTCCCCCTCCCTTCTATCCCTCTGTCTCTCTCCTCCTTCCTCTCTCTCCCTACCTTCTATCCATCTGTCTCTCTCCCCTCCCTTCTATCCCTCTGTCTCTCTCCCCTCCCTTCTATCCCTCCGTCTCTCTCCCCTACCTTCTATCCCTCTGTCTCTCTCCTCCTTCCTCTCTCCCCTCCCCTCTATCCCTCTGTCTCTCCTCCTTCCTCTCTCCCCTCCCTTCTATCCATCTGTCTCTCTCCTCCTTCCTCTTCCCCTCCCTTCTATCCCTCGATCTCTCTCCCCCTCCCTTCTATCCCTCTGTCTCTCTCCCCCCTCCATTCTATCCCTCTGTCTCTCTCCCCCTCCCTTCTATCCCTCTGTCTCTCTCCCCTCCCTTCTATCCCTCTGTCTCTCTCCCCCTCCCTTCTATCCCTCTGTCTCTCTCCCCCTCCCTTCTATCTCTGTCTCTCCTCCTTCCTCTTCCCCCTCCCTTCTATCCCTCTATCTCTCTCCCCTTCCTTCCTTCTCCCCTCCCCTTCTATCCCTCAGTCTCTCTCCGCCTCCCTCTCCCTCTGTGCACTTCCCCGCCCCTGCCGGTCTACCATAGTCCTTTAGGAGTGCACGGCAGCAGCACCAACATCTTTTAGCTGTTAGCAGTTAGCCATTAGCTGAGGTGTAGAAAAGGAGCTGGGGGGTCTTCCATTTTTTTCAGGGATGTCTACCGGGAGCGCATCAACCCTCAGACCCCTCTATCATACCCTTCCCCTCTCCTTCTCCTCTTGTCTTCTAGCACCTCTCTGCCTCAGCATCTCAATCACATCCTCTCTCACTCGCTCTCTCTCCCTCCGCCCAGCCCCAGCCCAGACCTCTGCATCAGAGAAGCTGTGTTAGCCAGTAGCATCGCAGACCCTTTAGCTGGTCGAGAGGGGAAGGGAGAGGGAGGAAAAGGAAGGTGGGAAAACCGGTGTGGTTCTCTCCACATGCCTCCACTAGCTGTTGCCAGACCAAACCCAAACCTGTGGCTCCCCTGTTTGGCCGAGGCTTTGGACCAGCAGAATCTGACAGAGCAAAGGACCCTCCTGCAAAGGAGGAAGGAAGGAAACCTTTACCTTGACTGGAAGGATTTCTACTCTGGATGTGTTTCCTTATGGAAGTCTGCTGGAGGTATTAGATTCAGGAGTCCTTTTTAAAGCCTTTGTGGATGTTTCTCCCTATTGAACTCCGCTTCTGAGGGCCTTGGCAATTTCAATGCTCCTTTATGGGAGTAAAGGATTTCCTGACAGAGACCGAGACACACACACACTCAAGCTTGTTTGTCCTGCTAAGGCTCCCTGTCAGAGCCTCCCTACTCTGCCTCTCCCTGATCTCTACCACCACTACATCTGTTTCCTCTCTTGGACTCTGAGTCACCATCGCCCTTAAAGTCCATTCAGCTGTTAACACAACGCCAAGACATCACTGTTTGGGATGGAAGCAGCTTCAGCCTAAGGCGGCGTGGCTAATAGACAGAATCACTTCAGTCTCTTCCTCCCCTCAGCTTCCGATGTGTGTTACATCAGAAAGGACCGCTTCGGACGTGAAGGGACTACAGCATTTGGAAGGGAGGGATGTTTGTGGACAGATTTTCTGAAGCAAACTCAGTCTGCCCTGACCTATATGTCTATAGTGTTACCTCTAGGCTGGAGATAAAGACGACCATTGAAGTCTGTCTTTTGTCCTTGTTATTAAGCCTTGGTCTCAGTTGTGAAAAGAGAGATGCTTGCTCTTTGAAGGCGGGAGGGGGATAAAAAGGTGAAGACTCATTACCTATCATCTCCTTAAACCGTCTAGCCTCGTGCCTGTCTGTTGCTAGGCAATGGCATCCCCCCTGTTTTGGGATTTGTTGTTAAGAAAAGCAGATGAGTATCCTTGCACTGTATTTTCTGCCTCACCGTATCTACATTATGCCCACTGCGCTGGTCAGTTGTGATGAAGGGACTATAGTGTCGAGGTCGAGGGGCTATATCGGCTCTCTGACAACGGAGCTTACTGAATGAACCCAACCAACTCACTGATTCTCTGGTGCTCAACCCCACTGGATCCTCTCTACCTGTGGATCTATTTGTGGTGTATTTCTGCTGAGTTTGTATTATTGGGGGACGACAGGCTTGGCCAGTCTATCGAGAGAAGCTCTGATCCAATACCTCACTGTGTTGTGTGTGTCACTACCTGATGCGGAACTATCGACCTATTCTTTCCCCCAAAAGGTCACTGCTGCCATTCGTAAGACCTAGCTTGAATTGCCAAACAGCATAAGAGAAAAATCTCTGCTGGACCCTGACCTGAAGTCTTGGTCGGATTGTCCGATATTGGACTTAGCGTGGACATAGCTGGGACTGCACGCTGGAGTCTCCCTGACCACCCTGGTCCCAGAACTGGAGTCTCCCTGCACCCTGGTCCCAGAACTGGAGTCTCCCTGCACCCTGGCCACAGAACTGGAGTCTCCCTGCACCCTGGCCACACTGGTCCCAGAACTGGAGTCTCCCTGCACCCTGGCCACCCTGGACACAGAACTGGAGTCTCCCTGCACCCTGGTCCCAGAACTGGAGTCTCCCTGCACCCTGGTCCCAGAACTGGAGTCTCCCTGCACCCTGGTCCCAGAACTGGAGTCTCCCTGCACCCTGGTCCCAGAACTGGAGTCTCCCTGCACCCTGGTCCCAGAACTGGAGTCTCCCTGCACCCTGGTCCCAGAACTGGAGTCTCCCTGCACCCTGGTCCCAGAACTGGAGTCACCCTGCACCCTGGTCCCAGAACTGGAGTCTCCCTGCACCCTGGCCACAGAACTGGAGTCTCCCTGCACCCTGGCCACCCTGGTCCCAGAACTGGAGTCTCCCTGCACCCTGGCCACCCTGGCCACAGAACTGGAGTCTCCCTGCACCCTGGCCACAGAACTGGAGTCTCCCTGCACCCTGGCCACACTGGCCCCAGAACTGGAGTCTCCCTGCACCCTGGCCACACTGGCCCCAGAGCTGGAGCCTCTCTGCACCCTGGCCCCAGAGCTGGAGCCTCTCTGCACCCTGGCCCCAGAGCTGGAGCCTCTCTGCACCCTGGCCCCAGAGCTGGAGCCTCTCTGCACTCTGGCCCCAGAGCTGGAACCTCTCTGCACCCTGGCCCCAGAGCTGGAACCTCTCTGCACCCTGGCCCCAGAGCTGGAACCTCTCTCCTCTCCGTCTTTCTCTCCCTCCCATTCCCCCTCCACCCAACCATCACCCCCAGTCACTGCCATGCCCACCCAGCTACCAGCGATACTGCGGATGGGCAGCTGGGGGGCAGAGGAAGGGGGTTCAGCGGAGGAGAAAGCTGGGGAGACAGACTCTGTCTGTAAGGTGATGGGGCTCCTGGGGATGGGCCATCGCCTCTTCGTCCCCAAGCTACTTGCGGTGAGAGATGGACTGGATAGGGACTGGGGTTGGGGCAGGGACTGAGATGAGGACTGGGGCTAGGACAGGATAGGCGTTAGGCCAGGGATGGGCAATCTTACCCTGCGAGGGCAACTGTTGTCCAACAACATACTTTTGTAATGTAGCTATATTGTTGAATTGTTCAATAGCTTGGGCTGTTAATTTAGTGTTTTGTGTGAATCATTATGTCATTGTATGGTGCTGTTACGTTCAGACCTGCTAACAAGGTTCCCGTTTTAACCACCCGTCTCACTTGAAATGACACTACCAGATATCTTGGATCCAAGTAGTATTACTCATGTTTAATGTAAAGGAACTTCCAGGTGAGCAGTCGTCAAATCAGTCGGAAATAAATCTGGTTTATTTCAAGTTGCAACATGGAGACAATGTCACAACAGAAGCAGAGAAACTGTGTAACGGGCCCCTTGGAGGAGGCCCTACTCTGTTAATCACACAGCACTGACAGTACTGTAAACACCTGCACGAGGCTTGTAAGAAGTCACTGAGACATTATCAGTGTTCCCCCGACTCAGTCTGGTGTCAAACTGTAACCATAACATTCAACACTGGTTAGATGCTGGCAGTCAAACCGGTCCAAGGTAAAGCATCACTGCTTAGTCTCCAACAATATGTTCACTAAACTAAAACTACTTTTATTAATGGTTAACTCCTGTTTCCCTTCCCTCAAGGTAAAGCATCTGTCTTCCCTCACAGTCTTCCCTCACATATGATCATGTTTATTACATATAAATTCATATCAACAGTAAATAAAATACAGGAAAATAACTAATCAAATCATTTCCAATTACAGTTGATTACTATGATCTTTCCAACTTTACTAAACAAAGATGGATGTTCTAGTGTCATGTTTTCTGTCTCTGTCGTATTCCAGTCTATTGGCTGAGCTTGTCGTCTTTCTCCTCAGACGTCCAAGGAGGACCTACTTCAGACCGACTTTGAGGGGGCTCTGAAGTTCTTCCGGGTCCAGCTGCCCAAACGCTACAGGGCTGCAGAAAACGCCCGTAGGCTCATGGAACAGGCCTGTAACATCAAGGTAGGAACCATTATTCTCTGTTTTCTGTTCCCCTTGTTTTACACACTGCACTGACCACTGGTCCAAAAGGGAGCTTATGCTTCCGACTGGGCGAAGTCCAGTTTTATTTTCAGAGATGTGAAAGTGTCAGTCTAGTTGAATTGCCTACATCACTTCTAAGCCAGGTTTGCCATAGTCTACCTAACAGGTTATGAGGATATTTACCCTTACCACTCCAGTGTCGCTGCACATTGTAAATATGGTATTGGCACTGACCCTGTATTTAGCTTACTTACTTTCTCGCGTTCATCTTATCAGTAGTATTATAATACTTTTTAAAAAGTCAAGTATTTGTCATGTGTTTTTGTTCTACTTGACTTTGTTTTATAGTACTACTGATATTGTTGGGAAAGAGCAAGCAGGAAAGTCATTTCATTGTACTAGTGCACATGACAACTGTAAACTTGATATTTCCTTGTAAACATACAGTTGAAGTCGGAAGTTTACATACACTTTAGCCAAATACAATTAAACCCAGTTTCCCACAATTCCTGACATTTTATCCTAGTAAATATTCCCTGTCTTAGGTCAGTTAGGATCACCACTTTATTTTAAGAATGTGAAATGTCCGAATAATAGTTGAGAGATTGATTTAGTTCTGCTTTTATTTATTTCATCATATTCCCAGTGGGTCAGAAGTTTACATGCACTCAATTAGTATTTGGTAGCATTGCCTTTAAATTGTTTAACTTGGGTCAAACGTTTCAGGTAGCCTTCCACAAGCTTCTCACAATAAGTTGGGTGAAGTTTGACCCATTCCTCCTGACAGAGCTGGTGTAACTGAGTCAGGTTTGTAGGCCTCCTTGCTCGTACAAGCTTTTTCAGTTCTGCCCACAAATTTTCTATGGGATTGAGGTCAGAGCTTTGTGATGACCACTCAATACCTTGACTTTGTTGTCCTTAAGCCATTTGCCACAACTCTGGAAGTATGCTTGGGGTCATTGTCCATTTGGAAGACCCATTTGTGACTAAGCTTTAACTTCCTGACTGATGTCTTGAGATGTTGCTTCAATATATCCACATAATTTCCCTTCCTCATGAAGCCATCTATTTTGTGAAGTGCACCAGTCCCTCCTGCAGCAAAGGACCCCCACAACATGATGCTGCCACCCCTGTGCTTCACGGTTTGGATGGTGTTCTTTGGCTTGCAAGCCTCCCCCTTTTTCCTCCAAACATAACAATGGGTCATTATGGCCAAACAGTTCTATTTTTATTTCTTCAGACCAGAGGACATTTCTCCAAAAAGTATGATCTTTGTCCCCACGTGCAGGTGCAAACCGTAGACTGGCTTTTTTATGGCGGTTTTCCTTGCTGAGCAGCATTTCAGGTTATGTCGTTATAGGACTCGTTTTACTGTGGCTATAGATACTTTTGTACCTGTTTCCTCCTTCTCTTCACAAGGTCATTTGCTGTTGTTCTGGGATTGATTTACCTTCAGGCGTTTGGAAATTGCTCCCAAGGATGAACCAGACTTGTGGAGGTCTACAGTTTTTTCTGAGGTCTTGGCTGATTTCTTTTAATTTTCCCATGATGTCAAGCAAAGAGGCACTGAGTTTGAAGGTAGACCTTGAAATACATCCACAGGTACACCTCCAATTGACTCAAATTATGTCAACTAGCCTATCAGAAGCTTCTAAAGCCATGACATCATTTTCTGAACATTTTCAAGCTGTTTAAAGGCACAGTCAACTTAGTGTATGTAAAGTTCTGACCCACTGAAATTGTGATACAATGAATTTTAAGTGAAATAATCTGTCTGGAAACTATTGTTTATAAATTACTTGTGTCATGCACAAAGTAGATGTTCTAACCGACTTGCCAAAACTGTAGTTTGTTTACAAGACATTTGTGGAGTGGTTGAAAAATGAGTTTTAATGACTCCAACCTAAGTGTATGTAAACTTCCGACTTCAACTGTATTTCCTTCTCTCAATATCTTCTATGTGGAATAGCACACCACATCCACAGCCTGTCAGTGTGTGGTTCTAGATGTTCACTGTACCTCCTACCACCTCCCACAAGGAGAATGTAATGAGCTGAGGTATTTGGGGAATGTGCTGAGGTCAGAAGAAGTGGCCTAAGTGCACACACACACACACACACACACACACACACACACACACACACACACACACACACACACACACACACACACACACACACACACACACACACACACACACACACACACACACACACACACACACACACACACACACACACACACGAGCACACACACACACACACACACAAACATACGAGCACACACACACAAACATACGAGCACACACACACACACACACAACACACACACACACACACACACACACACACACACACACACACACACACACACACACACACACACACACACACACACACACACACACACACATACACAAAGATGGCAGCGGAGCAGCTCCCGTCTCTGTGTATGTCGTGTGCTCGTATGTTTGTGTGTGTGTGCTCGTATGTTTGTGTGTGTGTGCTCGTATGTTTGTGTGTGTGTGCTCGTATGTTTGTGTGTGTGTGCTCGTATGTTTGTGTGTGTGTGTGCTCGTGTGTGTGCTCGTGTGTGTGCTCGTGTGTGTGCTCGTGTGTGCTCGTGTGTGTGTGTGTGTGTGTGTGTGTGTGTGTGTGTGTGTGTGTGTGTGTGTGTGTGTGTGTGTGTGTGTGTGTGTGTGTGTGTGTGTGTGTTCCCAAATGTGTGTGTGTGTGTGTGTGTGTGTGTGTGTGTGTGTGTGTGTGTGTGTGCTCGTATGTTTGTGTGCTCGTATGTTTGTGTGTGTGATCGTATGTGTCTGTGCTCATGTGTGTTTGTTTGTGTGCTCGTGTGTGTGTGTGCTCGTATGTCTGTTTGTTTGTGTGTGCTCGAATGTTTGTGTGTGTGTGTGCTTGTATGTTTGTCCACGCGTATGTTTGAGTGCGCTCGTATGTTTGTGTGTGTGTGTGTGTGCTCGTATGTTTGTGTGTGTGTGTGCTCGTATGTTTGTGTGTGTGCTCGTATGTTTGTGTGTGTGATCGTATGTGTCTGTGCTCGTATGTGTTTGTGTGTGTGTGCGCTCGTGTGTGTGTGTGCTTGTATGTTTGTTTGTGTGGGTGTGTGTGCGCTCGTATGTTTGTGCGTGTGGGTGCTGGTATGTGTGTGTTTAGCGCTTGCTTTCCAACTGTGTCTCGGTGGCAAAGCAGGGAGCCCTTCTAGTTTTACAGGAAGGAAGAAGAGCGCGATGGAAGAGATAATTCTCTCCTTCCGCACCCATCCCTGCTCTCGGTATGCATCTCTCTCTCCCTCCACCTCTCCCCTGTGTATGTCTAATGACAGGATATCCTGAGTGTAGACACTCTGCGTACGTTATTATGTAATTATTGCCTCGTACAAGCTTGTCTTTAAAAGCTTCTGGAAGAAAATGATCTGCTAAATGTTTGAGTAATATTACTCCACCTTATCACGTACTGTCATGATGTAAAACAATTGTGCTCGTGCATGTGCAAACACACACTGCACTTGCAGTACTGTGGTGTTATATGCCAGTGTGCGATCTTCTGAGTCATTTTTCATGGAGAAATGTATTTGCTGTTTACACCGAAGTGTACACATCGTCAGATAGAGGAATAACTGAGAGAGGCAGGCTTTAGGACCATGAGAGAGAGGAGAGAGAATGCTAGAGCGGGTAGGTGGGCCTTGCATTGACTTCAGTGGACAAGGTGAGCTGAACAGGTGCATTCATGGTCTGTCTACCACACAGTGAGTCAGCAGCAATATGACAAGGAAATGGAGGAAAACTTCTAATCTGTCTTTTTCTACTAGCAGCTGTGCATTCTGGATCTACTCCAGTGTTTAGAGAGAGACACTTTATCTGGTAGAGAGAGAGAGACTCCGTGAGCATAGCCTTGCTATTGAGAAAGGCCGCTGTAGGCAGATCTGGCTCTCAAGATAAGACAGGCTATGTGCACACTGCCCACAAAATGAGGTGGAAACTGAGCTGCACTTCCTAACCTCCTGTCCAATGTATGACCATATTAGAGACACATATTTCCCTCAGATTACACAGACCCACAAAGAATTTGAAAACAAACCTAATTTTGATAAACTCCCGTATCTACTGGGTGAAATACCACAGTGTGCCATCACAGCAGCAAGATGTGTGACCTGTTGCCGCAAGAAAAGGGCAACCAGTGAAGAATGAACACCATTGTAAATACAACCCATATTTGTTTATTTTCCCTTTTGTAATTGAACTATTTGCACATCATGACATTTGACATGTCTTTATTCTTTTGGAACTTCTGTGAGTCTGTTTACTGTTCCATTTTTATTGTTCACTTTTGTTTATTATCTAGTTGACATACGTTTCCCATGCCAATAAAGCCCTTAAATTGAAATTGAGAGAGAGAATCACCTTTGGCTGGAGACAAACTCTGCAGTGGGACTGAAGAGACAGATGGAACCAGTCTACTCTGAGCCTGCATGGCTGTACTCTGAGCCTGCATGGCTGTTTGTTTAGCTTTAACCACTCGGAGGAAATCAAATCGACTTGCGGCTAAAATAAGGTCTTGACGGTGACTGTGGTGGCCATCGAGTCTCTTGGGAGCTTAACGTGTAATAGCAACCTTCTGAATATCTGACTAACTGGCCTAGGAACTGCTGTATAATACGAGGGACTTTCATGCTCTGGGGCATCCAAGCAACTGCCTTGACTCTGACCTAGTGTAGGGAGAAATTGTTAAACTGTTATCAACCACTCTCTCCCTTCCCCCTCCTCACTCAAGGGAGGACCATACAAGAAGTAGCGTCAGCACATCGACCCCCATTGACCTCCCAGAAGACACACACACACACACACACACACACACACACACACACACACACACACACACACACACACACACACACACACACACACACACACACACACACACACACACACACACACACACACACACACACACACACACACCAGAATGGCACACACCAGAATGGCACAACCGTGTGTGTGTTACAGGACCCCACCACTCATATGAATTGCCTGATTGGGCAACAGCAGCAGCTCTCTCATCTTGGGATTTCAATTCTCTCTTCAATGTCCTCTGAAGTGACATTGTGCCTGAGGTGTTTTGACAGAGAAGAGCCTAGTCTCCAGAATTAGCCACTCTATTTTTGCATCTTGTCCTTTTAAAAACCTTTTTTCACATCTTTTTGTGGAAGATGTGTGTGCATGTGTGTTCCCTTCTCTCAGGAGACAAATCTCACGGAGTCCGAGAGATACTCGCATCACAGAACTTGGTGTCGTTAGAAGGAATGAAGCACAGTGTCTACTGGCAACTACAACCATCATACCCTGTCAATGGAACTATACTTCCCCATGGACAAGTGCAGAATTTAATCAGTTGACGATATACCTCATATGTTCATGAGTGCCAAGGAAGGAAATATAAGCCAGCCTGCTCAATTTATATTGTCCTTACATTTTTTTTCTATTTTTTTTCTGAAGCAGATCAACTTGACTCCTAAGCAGCTTAGTCGAGTACAAGAATTCACTGGCACCTGCTAGTTGGGGAGCAATGCTAAGCTTTCAGCGACTAACCCCCCCGGATTATGGGGAAATGATTTACATTTCACAGCACTTAAACACCCCAATAACAATGTTGAGGAGACTTTGAGACATTTCCAGGACAAAAATTAGATTTATCGACGCCTTGGAACATATAGGATTTAAATCCATTTAAAAAACAAATTGGGATGTCTACCGAAGGGGCATGATTTGATTGATTAATATGATTTATTCTGCCTGCCTTTGACAGCCCTCTGGGAGACGTTTCATGCTCAGCAGTTTCACCATTTAGAAGAAGTGGAGACAGAGAGCAAGAGAGAGGGAGTGGTTGCTGTTTCTTAGACGCTACTCCCTTGAGAGAAGGAAGGGAAGAAGGAATAAAGGATGAGAATGTTGTGTACAGTGCCTTTCCCCACCAGGGACATCTCCTAAGAGAACTGGGCAGAGTCTCAGCAGGAACTACTGAAGCTAACGCTAAAGCTTACCACGGTGGGGTCCTGATAAGTCAGGCTGCAGGCAGCGCTACAGACAGCTGTGTGGTTTAGTTGTTTTGTGTCACCTTGAATTCAAACATCAGACGCGCTGTGTCTGCAGTAGTTTTTAAATTTTTGTTCACATTGTTTCGTTTTGAAACTTTTTGGGGGAGGACACGCAGTGTGTGACGTATGCAGACTGCGGGGGCAGTTAACACATCGAGTCATTGTGGTTTGTCTGACAGCTCCAACACTTCCTCACACATACTGAAACACACAGTAGCCATCTCCGAGTGTGTCTAAACCAAACTTCATCTTACTCAGACCGAAGGGAGTGGAAAATAATACCGGGAGTGCAACCCAAGAGGAGCTGGAAATACGCCACGGATTGGAGGACAAACAAATGGAGGAAATGAAGAAAGGAGGAGGAGGAATACCAGCCTGGCAGTTCTGAGGAAGAGGGGGAACGAAAGACACACTATCCTCCTCACAATACGCTTGAGAACACCAAGCATCAGAGGGAGAGAGAAATACAACAGGTGTGTTGTTCTGCAGGGCTCCTCCCTCTCTCTCTCCATCACACCCTTCCTTAGGGGCGTGGCTTGTACCTTGAGTGACTGTGAAAGAGGCCAGTCACTCCTCAGGCTCTCTGATAGACCTGTTGACTCCTCTCTTCCACCCCTTTACTCTTTTCCACTTCATCCACCTGTGGAATTGACTGCCCTGTGCCAAGATGATGGAAGAGATCTCTATCACGGTGGCGTATGATGCCCACGTCATCAATCAGATCTGTGAGGAGGATATCCTGGCTAGCCTGGTGGCCCTCTCCAAGCCTCCCAAACCTGTGGTAGGTCTGTCCCTCAGTCCTGGCTACTTTGTCAACTCAACTCTGTTCATGCACTATTTTACTGCCTGAGAACTATCCTTCCTGCTGTCTTGTAGATTGTAGCGTGTGCGTTGACACACTGAAATACATTAGTATTCACGTTGTAGTTATAGTTCAGTGGTTGTCAGTGTGTTCTTATGAAAATCTTTCCCCCCTCTCCAGTCAGCTTACCCTCAGGATACTAATGAAATTACAACTGTCAGTTTGTTTATATTAAAGATGGATTACTCTTCACCCAGCATGCATGCTTGTGTGTATGTTTGAGGTTGGTCATCGAAGTCAAATCACGACCCAATTTTTCCTGAAATGGCTGTTTTGAATCCTTAGGTAAGTGCAGTCATTTCAATATTCCAATTCTTTCAGCCGGGTAAGGCAGGCACCATTATGCCACAGAGCTAGCCAATATTCCCCCTGTGCACAGTCTGTCAGGTCTCGTCGAGAACACTGTGCTTGCCTCAGATTCACAACATGCATTTCCTATCAGCTGGGCTCAGTTCTATGGCTACTTCTCACATTAGGTCATCATCACACATTGAAATTCAAATCAAGAACCATTTTCAACACTGAATTGAGTTGCAATGGATTTATTGAATTGCAATTGACCCCAACATTGACACATGTTTTTTGTTATGTCTATATGAGCGATAATGTGATCTTTCTTACACGTGGGCACTGTGCATACATACGCACGTGCCTTAACTGTGTATTGTGTGAGGGTCTAGTATTGAACAGGAATGTATAACATTGTACTGTAATATCTAACTGTTGTGTGCCTGTGGGTTATAGCTGGCTGTTGTACTAGAAAGGAGTGACTGTACATAGGTTATCACTGGAGAGCTGAGCCTCATGAACACTGGCATATTCTAACAGTGGCTCAAGGTTAGCTTATACTTAGGCTATGTCTCAAATAGAACCCTATTCCTTATATAATGCAATACTTTTGTCCATTAGTACATTACTTAGGTCATAGGGTGCCATTTAGAATTTAGACAGTCTGTTTTGGTTCTCATTGCTCTACATAGTCCCCAGCTGTCACTGCCTCCAATATACACTGTACAGTTGAAGTCGGAAGTTTACATACACCTTAGCCAAATACATTTAAACTTAGTTCCCAGTGGGTCAGGAGTTTACATACACTATATTAGTATATATATTGCGACCACTATATTGGTCGCATTGCCTTTAAATTGTTTAACTTTGGTCAAACATTTCGGGTAGCCTTCCACAAGCTTCCCACAATAAGTTGGGTGAATGTTGGCCCATTCCTCCTGACAGAGCTGGTGTAACTGAGTCAGGTTTGTAGGCCTCCTTGCTCGTACACGCTTATCAGTTCTGCCCACAATTTTCTATAGGATTTATGTCAGGGCTATGTGATGGCCACTCCAATACCTTGACTTTGTTGTCCTTACGCCATTTTGCCACAACCTTGGAAGTATGCTTGGGGTCATTGTCCATTTGGAAGACCCATTTGCGACCAAGCTTTAACTTCCTGACTGATGTCTTGAGATGTTGCTTCAATATATCTACATAATTTCCCTTCCTCATGAGCCATCTATTTTGTGAAGCGCACCAGTCCCTCCTGCAGCAAAGCACCCTCACAACATGATGCTGCCACCCCCGTGCTTCACGATTGGGATGGGGTTCTTTGGCTTGCAAGCCTCCCCCTTTTTCCTCCAAACATAACAATGGTCATTATGGCCAAACAGTTCTATTTTTGTTTCATCAGAGCAGAGGACATTTTTCCAAAAAGTACAATCTTTGACGCCACGTGCAGTTGCAAACCGTAGTCTGTCTATTTTTATGGTGGTTTTGGAGCAGTGGCTTCTTCCTTGCTAAGCGGCCTTTCATCTTCACAAGATCCTTTGCTGTTGTTCTGGGATTGATTTGCACTTTTTGCACCAAAGTATGTTCATCGCTAGGAGACGGATCACGTCTCCTTCCTGAGCTGTATGACGGCTGCGTGGTCCCATGGTATTTATACTGTGGTCCTTCTGTAGCTCAGTTGGTAGAGCATGGCGCTTGTAACGCCAGGGTAGTGGGTTCGATCCCCGGGACCACCCATACGTAGAATGTATGCACACATGACTGTAAGTCGCTTTGGATAAAAGCGTCTGCTAAATGGCATATATTATTATTATTATACTTGCGTAATATTGTTTGTACAGATTGTACAGATTAACGTTGTTCCTCATGATAAACCAGACTTGTGGAGGTCTATAACATTTTTGGCTGATTTCTATTGATTTTCCCGTGATGTCAAGAAAAGAGGCACTGAGTTTGAAGGTAGGCCATGAAATTCATCTACAGGTACTTGACTCAAGAACTTGACTCAAATTATGTCAATTAGCTTATCAGAAGCTTCTAAAGCCATGACATACTTTTCTGGAATTTTCCAAGCTGTTTCAAGGCGCAGTCGACTTAGTGTATTTAAACTTCTGACCCGCTGGAATTGTGATACAGTGAATTATAAGTGAAATAATCTGTCTGTAAACAATTGTTGGAAAAATGTATTGTGCCATGGACAAAGTAATGTCCTAACCGACTTGCCCAAATTGGACACACTTTCAAATGAGTGGATTTGGCTATTTCAACCACACCCCGTTGCTGACAGGTGTATAAAATCGTGCATGCAGCCGTGCAATCTCCATAGACAAACATTGGCAGTAGAATGGTCTTGAGAATGGTCTCATTGGATGCCACCTTTCCAAAAGGTCAGTTTGTCAAATGTTCTTCCCTGCTAGAGCTTCCCCAGTCAACTGTAAGTGCTGTTGTTGTGAATTGGAAACGTCTAGGAGCAACAAAGGCTCAGCTGCGAAGAGGTAGGTAACACAAGCTCATAGAATGGGACCGCCGAGTGCGGAAGCGCATAGCACTTAAAAATCGTCTGTCCTCGGGTTGCAACACTCTCACTACCGTGTTCCAAGCTGCCTCTGGAAGCGTTGTCAGCACAATAACTGTTTGTTGGGAGCTTCCTGAAATGGGTTTCCATGGCCGAGCAGCCACACACAAGCCTAAGATCACCATATGCAATGCCAAGCGTCGGCTGGAGTGATGTAAAGCTCGCCACCATTGGACTTTGGAGCAGTGGGAATGTGTTCTCTGGAGTGATGAATCACGCTTCACCATCTGGCAGTCCGACAGACGAATCTGGTTTGGCGGATGTCGGGAGAACACTACCTGCCCCAATGCATAATGCCAACTGTAAAGTTTGGTGGCGGAGGAATAATGGTCTGGGGCTGTTTTCATGGTTCAGGCTAGGCCCCTTAGTTCCAGTGAAGGGAAATTTTTACGCTACAGCATACAATGACATTGTAGACGATTCGGTGCTTCCAACTTTGTGCTCGTCTCACACACAGTTTGGGGAAGGCCCTTTCCAGTTTCAGCATGACAATGCCCCCGAACACAAAGGAATGTCCATACAGAAATAGTTTGTTGAGATCGGTGCCCACGATTAATTAATGCCCATGATTTTGGAATGAGATGTTCGAGGAGCAGGTGTCCACATACTTTTAACTTTGGGAATATATCTTGTATGGCATATTTTAGATTTGGGATATATCAACGGCATATTTTAGCATAAGAAATATAATTTCATATGTTTAAGCATTGGAAATACATTTCGTATGGCTCATGGATAAATGGCTAGATAGGAAGCTACTTCAGAGATGGCGAAATTAGTGTGGATAATGTTGAAATGATCATTGGTTTTAGTGAGAGACATTAGAGGGCTATCATTCGCTGTGTTTTATGGGCCTGTTAATAGTCATAAAGGGGAATGCTGATGGCCTATATACAACTTCAATGGAAAAAGTGAGGGTGAAATAGTGTCATCTTCTGCCGCTTTCAAGGCTGTCTGTGGTCAGATATGACTGAACGTGCGAGGGGAAGAATGAGTGTGTTGGGGGAAGAAGAGGACGGGGGAGAGTGGGCTGGAGGGGGAAACCTTGTGCCTTCTTTTCCAAAAGGTTCCATATTATGTTGTCATCTGAAATCAAAACTGTAGGGTTGTATGGAAGCTTTGTGTGGTTTTGTTTTTTGGCTCTTGCTCTTTCTCTGCAGGTCAATTTTGCAAGTCACTTCACACCTTCGAGAGACAGTTGGGCTACTCATCAGCTCTCGCTCTCTCTCTCTCTCTCTCGCGCGCTTTCTCTCGCTTTCTCTCTCGCTATCGCTCTCTCTCTCTCTCTCTCTCGCTTTCTCTCTCGCTTTCTCTCTCGCTATCGCTTTCTCTCTTGCTTTCTCTCTTGCTTTCTCTCTTGCTTTCTCTCTCGCTCTCTCTCTCACACACACATGGACAAGCTTCTATGGCATATTCTTTTTCAGGTGAAAGCTCTTTCATCAGCAGTATTTCTTTCTCTATTTCTCAAGTTCTCTCTTTTTCCTTTTCATATTGTTTTCAGATAATGGCTCCTAGGGCGGTGACAATACCATGGCAAAAATGAAAACATCAGGCAGACCAAACTCTTTGGTTCTTTAAAATCCTGCAGTATGTAACATTGTGTTCTGTAGCTTGGAAAATACATATATGTGACTCTTGATGACAACATTATGATGTTTGTTTTCAATATTCAGGGTGTTTTCCTAAATAAGTCAAATCTGCTTCCTTTTTTTGGTTTACTTGCCATGATACTAACGGGTGTTGCGATACTGGTATAATGCCGGCCCTAATGGTTCCCCTCTCCTCCCAGAGCTTGTGTTGGTATCTTTCCAGGGCGTCACACACTAAAACACACACTTGTGTTCAGTGGTCAGGAACAGAAGGGCCGAGGGGGATGGAGGGTCCTTTCGTAAAGTTCCTGTTGTTCACTGGGTACAACCAAGGCCAGTGGAGCATAAACAATGCTGATAGGCTATCTTATCAACCACACATATCTATTAGCCCTTTACAAGTTACAAAATACAGCATGGAACAGGTTTGACTGCTTCTTGAACTGTTTATGGATTCCTGTCTGTAATAATATATTACATCAGGACTGGTGAGTTCATGGTGTCCATATATGTTCTAAGACACTGGGCCTAGCATGCTATCAGGCTGAGAACAAACAACATGGGCAGATGGCTTGCTAACAATGGAGTATCTGTATTGTGGGTAATTGATAACCTAGGGGAGGCATATTTACATTATTCATGGCTAAGTAGGCTAGTGAAGAAAGAAGGTAATGTCCAGGCAACAGGCTGTTTAGTATCCTCATTATAAACCCAGTGCAATATGTCTTCTTTATAAACCCAGTGCAATATGTCTTCTTTATAAACCCAGTGCAATATTTCTTCTTTATAAACCCAGTGCAATATGTCTTCTTTATAAACCCAGTACAATATGTCCTCTTTATAAACCCAGTACAATATGTCCTCTTTATAAACCCAGTACAATGTGTCTTCTTTATAAACCCAGTGCAATATGTCCTCATTATAAACCCAGTGCAATATGTCCTCGTTATAAACTCAGTGCAATATGTCCTCGTTATAAGCCCAGTACAATATGTCCTTGTTATAAACCCAGTGCAATATGTCTTCTTTATAAACCCAGTGCAATATGTCCTCGTTATAAACCCAGTGCAATATGTCCTCGTTATAAACCCAGTGCAATATGTCTTCTTTATAAACCCAGTACAATATGTCTTCTTTATAAACCCAGTACAATATGTCTTCTTTATAAACCCAGTGCAATATGTCTTCTTTATAAACCCAGTGCAATATGTCTTCTTTATAAACCCAGTGCAATATGTCTTCTTTATAAACCCAGTACAATATGTCTTCTTTATAAACCCAGTGCAATATGTCTTCTTTATAAACCCAGTGCAATATGTCTTCTTTATAAACCCAGTGCAATATGTCTTCTTTATAAACCCAGTACAATATGTCTTCTTTATAAACCCAGTGCAATATGTCTTCTTTATAAATCCAGTACAATATGTCCTCGTTATAAATCCAGTACAATATGCCCTCTTTATAAACCTACAGTAAGTAGTACAATATGCATATTTTTACTCCATTCCATGCAGGAAATGTACAACATTGGCCTCATGACACAAGGCAATAACAGAGCAACTTGTCACAAACCAGTGTTTTCATCCCAACCACCACCTATTGTGTGACTGTACCCTTGAGAGCCTCTTGACGACTCCAGTCACTGTATAACTATGGCACACAGGCAAACCCACCCATACTCTCTCTTTTTGTCTCTCTCATCTCTCTCGATCTCCTCTTTCTCAGGCTCTCATCTCGCTTTATCTCCTGTCCCTTTCTCTAAATTACATTTCAATTTAAGGGGCTTTATTGGCATGAGAAACATATGTTTACCAAAGCAAGTAAAGTAGATAATACACAAAAGTGAAAAACTTTTTTTACAGTAAACATTACACTCAAAAAAATTCCCAAAAACATTTCAAATGTCTTATGTGCAAATAGTTAAAGTACAAAAGGGAAAATAAATATGGGTTGTATTTACAAAGGTGTTTGTTCTTCACTGGTTGCACTTTTCTTGTGGCAACAGGTCACAAATCTTTCTGCTGTGATGGAACACTGTGTTATTTCACCCAATAGATATGGGAGTTTATCAAAATTGAGTTTGTTTTCAAATTCTTCGTGGGTCTGTGTAATCTGAAGGAAATATGTGTCTCTAATATGGTCATACATTGGGCAGGAGATTAGGAAGTGCAGCTCATTTTCCACCTCCACCTTGTGGGCGTGTGCACATAGACTGTCTTTTCTATGCTCACAGAGTCTGTAGTTTGGGCCAGTCACAGTGGTCAGGTATTCTGCCACTGTGTACTCTCTGTTTACGGGCCAAATAGCATTCTAGTTTGCTCTGTTTTTTTATTAATTACTTGACACATTGTAAAAAATATATATTTTTGTTTTCTCATTATTTGAATTGGTGAATTATGTTGCTGTCCTGGGGCTCTGTAGGGTCTGTTTTTTGTTTGTGAACAGAGCCCCAGTACCAGCTTGCTTAAGGGACTCTTCTCCAGGTTCATCTCTCTGTAGGTGATGGCTTTGTTATGGAACGTTTGGGAATCGCTTCCTTTTAGGTGGTTGTAGAATTTAACGGCTCTCTTCTGGATTTTGATCATTAGCGTGTACCGACCTAATTCTGCTCTGCAGAATTGCATTATTTGGTGTTTTACATTGTATACTGAGGATATTTTTGCAGAATTCTACATGCAGAGTCTCAATTTGGTGTTTGTTCCATTTTGTGAATTCTTGGTTGGTGAGCGGACCCCAGACCTCACAACCATAAAGGGCAATGGGTTCTATAACTGATTCAAGTATTTTTAGCCAGATCCTAATTGGTATGTTCGTTTTGATGGCATAAAGGCCCTTCTTGCCTTGTCTCTCAGATTGTTAACGGCTTTGTGGAAGTTACCTGTGTCGTGTCTTTGGCTATGCCGGATTAAGTAATATGACATGCTATTCTATAAAATACTTTCTCCGTAATTTATATTACCTGATTGAGCTTATCATGTAAATGTAATCAACTAGAAAGTCAGGGCGCCACAAAATAATATTTATAGAGCAGTTATCTTCTGAATAAACTCTTAAAGACCTAGTAATATTTTACATCAATAGCAGTCAATATTAATTGGCACCTTATTTCAGTCTCATCTGAAAGTGGTAAATTCTTCACGAACCCTGGCTAACAAGTTGAACCAGCAATCCAAAATTGGGTTAAAATATGTATTTACTAAATACCTAATTAATCAAACAGAATTACATATACACAGAATGAATCATACTTTGATTACAAATTATGTCATAAAGGAAAACGTCCCTAGCGGACGGAACAGATATGACAGCCGGTTACACAAAGAAAAGGGGAGTTGGGTTTGAGTGAAAGAGCTGGAAGACTGTAAAACAAATCCAGAAGCGATGTCTCTATCGTACATACAGGATCTTATGCATTCTAAATTACCGCCCATTTGGAAAAGGAAAATCCAATTAATATTTACTCTGAGCTGCACTTCAATAGGTTGGTTGTAGATGCTGGCCAACAGATCTTCCTGTCCTCGGAAGAAAGTATCTGGTGGTAAATTGGCTTTCAAGGCTTTATATAGGAAGGGAGAGGAGGGCGTGTTTCATAGTTTATAACCAATATCTCTTCACGTGGACGGGCCACTGAGTCAGGCCTAATTCACTCATGAAAACCCAATTCTCACATCTTAGAAGCTAAAATCACATTTCATCACAAATAATTTCATATTCAAACACTTAAATTGCACAACAATTCCATGTGAATCTGATAACTATAATGTGTAGACTTTCCGCTGTACCGTTTATGTCATCCATCATTGATGAGAATGTCTCAGATGACAACCGAACTGACATCATATTCATTAAGTACCAATGCATATGTTGAACTGGTTGGATTACCAAAATATGGTTAATTTCCCTCCACCTTCTTATGTTCCCAGAATCTCTATGTTAACCAAGGGATTTTCAATAGTCACATCAGTAGGGTAGAGAGAGGAAAAGGGGGGGAGAGGTATTTATGACTGTCATAAACCTACCCCCAGGCCAGCATCATGACACCTGTGGCGCTGATGTTTAGGCCGAGGTATGTATAGTTTTTTTGTGTGCTCTAGAGCAATGGTGTCTAGATGGAATTTGTATATGTGGTCCTGGTGACATTTTTTGGCACACCATTGTTTTTGTCTTACTGAGATTTATTGTCAGGGCCCAGGTCTGACAGAATCTGTGCAGACTATCTAGGTGCTGCTGTAGGCCCTCCTATGTTGGGGACAGAAGCTCCAGATCTTCAGCAAATGGAGAATTGACGAAAGATTCTAGTAGGGTGAGGCCGGATGCTGCAGACTGTTCTAGTGCCCTCGCCAATTCATTGATATATATGTTAAAGAGGGTAGGGCTTAAGCTGCATCCCTTTCTCACCCCACAGCCCTGTAGAAATAATGTTTAACCGCATACTTGTTTGTGAATATGGATTTTATAATGTCGTATGTTTTTCCCCCCAACACCACTTTCCATCAATTTGTATAGAAGAACCTCATGTCAAATTGAGTCAAAAGCTTTTTTGAAATTAACAAAGCATGAGAAGACTTGGCCTTTGTTTTGGTTTGTTTATTTGTCTATTAAGGTGTGCAGGGTGAATACGTGGTCTGTTGTACGATAATTTGGTAAAAAGCCCATTTGACATCTGCTTACTACATTGTTTTCACTGAGGAAATGTATGAGTCTGTTAATAATAATGCAGAGGGTTTTCCCAAGTTTGCTGTTGACGCATATCCCACGGTAGTTATTGGGGTCAAATTTGTGTCCCACTTTTGTGGATTGGGGTGATCAGTCTTTGGTTCCAAATATTGGGGAATATGCCAGTGCTGAGGATGATGTTAAAGAGTTTAAGTACAGCCAATTGGAATTTGTGGTCTGTATATTTGATCATTTCATTAAGGATACCATCAACACCACATGCCTTTTTGGGTTGGAGGGTTTGTATTTTGTCCCGTAGTTCATTCAATGTATTTGGAGAATCCAGTGGGTTCTGGTAGTTTTTAATAGTTGATTATAAGATTTGTATTTGATCCTGTATATGTTTTTGCTCTTCTTTGTTATAGGGCCAAAAACTATGGATAAACCACTTCTTCAATCATCTCCATTTTGGATAGATAACTCTGTGCTGTTTCTGTAGTGTTTTCCAATGTTCCCAGAAGTGGTTAGAGTCCATGCTTTCTTCAGTTACATTGAGCTGATTTCTGACATGCTGTTCCTTCTTTTTCCGTAGTGTATTTCTGTGTTGTTTGAGTGATTCACCACAGTGAAGGCCTAGACTCAGGTGTTCAGGGTCTCTGTTTTTGCTTGGATGGGTTTCTGAATTTCATTCTTAGGTTTTTGCATTCTTCATCAAACCATTTGTCATTGTTAATTTTCTTAGGTTGTCTGCTTGAAATTCTTAGCTTTGATAGGGAAGCTGAGAGGTCAAATATACTGTACAAGTTTATACCTTCACTATTACAGTGAAATGCTTTTTCCAGAAAGTTGTCTAAAAGGGATTGAATTTGTTTTGGTTGGTTTCCACACTACTTTTCTTCCATCTATAGCATTTCTTAATATTACTCATCTCCTTTGGCTTTGATGCCTCATGATTTGAGTATTGCTCTGTTCAAGTAGAATTGGTGTGATCTGATAGGGGTGTCAGTGGGCTTACTTAATGCTCTGAGAGCCTCTGGGTTGAGGTCAGTGATAAAGCAGTCTACAGTACTACTGCCAAGAGATGCGCGCTATAGGTGTACCTACCGTAAAAGTCCCCTCGAAGCCTACCATTGACTATGTACATACCCAGCGTGCGACAGAGCTGCAGGATTTGTGACCTGTTTTTGTTGGTTATGTTGTCGTAGTTTGTATTATTCTTTTTTTTTACCTTTATTTAACTAGGCAAGTCAGTTAAGAACAAATTCTTAGTTACAATGACAGCCTACCCTGGCCAAATTCGGACAACGCTGGGCTAATTGTGCACTGCCCTATGGGACTCCCAATCACGGCTGGTTGTGATAGTCTGGTTGTGCATATGGGTGAGGGAATGCTGTCACCTCCAGGTAGGTGTTTGTACCCCTGTGTGCTGAGTGTGTCAGGTTCTTGTTCAGTTCTGGCATTTAGATAACCACAGACTAGTTCATGTCCCTGGGCCTGGAAGTGATTGATTTCCCCTTCCAGAATGGAAAAGCTGTCTTCATTAAATTATAGGGATCCTTCCTAGTGGGGGGATATAGGTAGCAGACAGGAGGACATTTTTCTCTGTTGTGATCATTTCCTTTTGAATTTCTAGCCAAATGTAAAATGTTCCTGTTTTGATTAATTTAATAGTGAGTTAGGTCTGCTCTATACCAAATTAGCATACCCCCTGAGTCCCTTCCCTGTGTCACACCTGGTAGTTTGGTGGATGGGACTACTCTCTCTCTCTCTCTCTCTCTCTCTCTCTCTCTCTCTCTCTCTCTCTCTCTCTCTCTCTCTCTCTCTCTCTCTCTCTCTCTCTCTCTCTCTCTCTCTCTCTCTCTCTCTCCCCCCTACTCTCTCTCTCTCTCTCTCTCTCTCTCTCTCTCCTGCACTTACCCTTTCTTTTTTACTCATCCCCCTCTGTCTTCCCTCTTGCTCTTCTTTCCCCTTCTGTCTTCTTCAAACAATGAGCTCCCATTTACCCCCCTCTCCTCCCTCCTCTCATTCAATTTAAGGGCTTTATTGGCATGGGAAACATATGTTAACATTGCCAAAGCAAGTGAAGTAGATAAAATACAAAAGTTAAATAAACAATAAAATTGAACAGTGAACATTACACTCACAGAAGTTCCAAAAGAATAAAGACATTACAAATGTCATACTATGTGTATATATACAGTGTTGTAACGATGTGCAAATGGTTCAAGTACAAGAGAGAAAATAAATTAACATAGATATGGGTTGTATTTACAATGGTGTTTGTTCTTCACTGGCTGCCCTGTTCTTGAGGCAACAGGTCACACATATTGCTGCTGTGATGGCACTCTGTGGTATTTCACCCTCTCGTCTGTGAGCTTTTATCTCTGGTGGCATCAGCCAGTGAGCTGATACCCCCCCCCCCTCTCTCTCTCGTAGGGGCCTCTGGTGGCTGGATCCATTAACAAAGCCCCACCCCTCTGTGGCTTGTTTTGCCCCAGACAAACCTGTAAACCACATCCTAGCAGCAGGTGCCATGGCAACGCCAAGGGCTGAGCCACCCTAGGATACCATTTCCTTAGGCACAGATCTGGCTGGCATAGAGAGCCTTGACTAAATGTGTTGTCATGTTTTGAAGTATTAAAAAACACTGGTGTTATCTTGGTAGTTCTGACTTTCGGCTTTTTGAAGAGGTTTCTTCATGAAATTGTACAGCCTGTTGTTCAGCTCCTGCTGTGTTTGTTGTGCTGGGAAAATGAGGGTAGAGTGGTTAGCTGGAATGTAAATCTACAGGTGAACATGATGTAAACTACTCTGCACAGATTAGTCGGGTTTTGAGGTGTGTCTTTGGGGGATGTGTGATGTCACTGCTCTCAGGAGAGACAGACGGCAGCCATTTTGTGCCAAGGCTAAAGGCATGTAACAGTTGATACATTTCTCTAGTAAAAGCAATAGTGAATAGTTATGTGTACATTGATGCAGTTCTAAGAGGAGTGTTTATACTGTTCTGTTTCTGTTCCATCAGTCAGGTGATGAAAGTGATAAGATATGCTTTGGAAACCCTAGTTTTGCCTTCAGTTAGAAGGTTGCTACATTGCCAGCTCACCGGGATCTCAGTAAACTGAGCTTTGCATTACATCCATTTGGAGAAACAGAACTGGCTGAATGTTTTAGTCCTGTTTGTCTCCCCATTGCCATCTAGTGGTTTAGAAGCTCTTTCACACTTTAGAAGGCAAGCTGCTGTAATTTCTGGTAAGATAGATCCCACATGGCTGTGGTTGCACCTTTTAAGACAATTCCATCCAACAACACTCACTCAGCTGTCCTCCTGTCACCCCTCCAGGTTCCCACCAAGAAGCTGAAGAAGTTTGAGAAGGAGTACCAGACCCTGAGAGAGAGCCAGCTGCAGCAGGAGGACCCCATCGACCGCTACCAGGTAAGAAACAGACTACCCACAATCGTGTCTTACCCAGTGCTCTTGAATCAGATTACTCTACCCCCAATCTGGCAGATGACACAATATCTGACCCTTTATCAGTCTTTAGGGGCCTCACTTCTACTTAATCCCAATTGAGCCACTAAATTTCCATAGCTAGAGTTACTTAGGCAGGCCCTCTCACTGCGCTTGTATACCTCAAGAATTGGATCTCTGAAAATGGGTTGTTTATAAATATAGATGATACTTGGGGCTGCAGATAGTCTACTGGTTAGAGCATTGGACTAGTAACCGAAAGGTTGCTAGATCGAATCCCCAAGCCCACAAGGTTAAAAAAAAAAGATGTTGTTCTGCCCCTGAATAAGGCAGTTAACCCACTGTTCCTAGGCCGTCATTGAAAATAAGAATTTGTTCCTGACCATGCCAGGCCCCTCCCTCCAGTCTCTGCTCAGGTCTTGTAGACCACACCAGGCCCCTCCCTCTAGTCTTGTAGACTATGCCAGGCACACACACTCAGTGAAGAGAAAGGGGTAGATCATTTTTGTAATGAGTGAAAGATATGGAAGAGGAAAGAGCTTTCCCCTCCTGACTATTGGAATTATTCATAGGGATGATTGGTAATAACGTAATCCAATACAATCCTAACCTAATCCTGTTAGTCTCAGATATCCCTGACCTTGGAGCTACAGTACGTATTCCTTCAGCTTTTCTCTGGCTTTTCTAAATGGGGGGTAAAAAATGTTCCGAGCAGGGTTCTCTTCAGACAGACAACTCTCCCACCAAGTTTGAGTAGGCAGGGCTTAAAATGCTCAGGAAAAATATTCCCCTCTGAAACAGAGACGTACCCAATGCACACACAGATAGCCAGGCAATACAGGGAAGAATGACTGACCTCCCTGGAATGAGATGAACACATCCTCATGAATAATTATGCCACATAAATCATATACATGTTCATTATGTTATAACCTTTCTACACTAAAAGGAGGGACATATTAGATGACTGCAACCTGAAAAAAGTTACTATCTTCAAGTGACTAGTAGTTAGTTACCGAGCGTTGTTCAGCCCATAGTGACTTAGACATCTGGCTAGTAGATTTACCTTGCTCGCTAGCCATTAGTAATGGGCTCGCTAATCAAATGTATGTTTTGGTTATGAGTTAGCTAGTGAGCTAGCTCTAATTTACTAATAATAATACTAATGTAAAGAAAACAGAGCATGTACAAAAATCACTTTATTTTATATGATGATATAGCTTAATGGTGCATGAAGCAGACACGGTATGCCTTTAAGTTGAGTGGAGATGTACATGTTTTTGTCCTTCTGTTCGTTGGTACAGTGGAACAATTCTTGTTGGGCAGCTGCAGCATGATTCCGGATAGCGGACATCCTGTAAACAGTGAACGGGCATGTAGATCTATGGGACCATTTCAGACTGGATCTGACATTTTGAAATATCTTTCTTATTAAAAACTGAATTTGCATATTATAACAACCCCACAACCTCCATCCTCATAATCTGCATAACTCCCTGATTTGGCTCTAACCTTCACAAACCAGGTGTGCAAACAGTGGTGCCAGTGAGTGGCTCGATTGTGGTTAGTCGGCTGTGCAGCCTCAACCCAGTATGCGCACACAACGCCTTCGGGTATGAAATTGAAAATGTACATTTGAGTTGGGAATATGTATTATAGAGACTTTTTGCACATTGGCAAGGTGTCACTGAGATGTTGATCCTTGGCCTACATATGCCAATGTAGAACCTAGGCTGATGTCGCGGCAACGTTTTGCCAATGAGCAAATTCTCTTTAAGACATATTCCTGATATATTCAGTGTCCATCGAGCCATTGAGATGTGCTTCACCAGGGAAAGATGTCCTAGAATATACTGCATCGTATGCTGGTTTTCAATCATTCCCTCTAATCAAAGATCAATTTACTTTAGACCTGTGGATCCAGGTGTCTGTGCAGTCAGTACCATAAATAAATAAAGTGCCAGGGAAAAGCCAGTCTCACTCTTTCTTACCCTGTCTCAAATCAAATCAATCAAATACAACACCTTACAGTGAAATGCTTACTTCCGAGCCCCTAACCAACACTGCAGTTTAAAAAAATACAGATAAGAATAAGAGATGAAAGTAACAAGTAAAAGAGCAGCAGTAAAAAAAAAAATATATATATATATATATATAGGGGGTACCGGTACAGAGTCCATGTGCGGGGGTACCGGTTAGTTGAGGTACTATGTACATGTGGGTAGAGTTAATTAAAGTGACTATGCATAGATGATAACAGAGAGTGGCAGTGGTGTTGGGGGGGCGGGGTCAATCATTTGAGTCTTTGTAGGAGCATTCATTTCAGTGGCGACCGGCTGACTTGGGTCTCTCTGAGCTTTCATTGTCTGTCGTCATCCACATCACTGTGGCTGTAGATGAGCTGTCACAGCACCGTCTTGAACGCTGCCTTGTTCATCTTCAATGCCTCCTACAGCAGAAGAAATGGGGAAGAGAAGATTGAGGGAGACATTAGAATGTACATGTGCTGGGGGCCATGATGCCCATGCTAAAAGGCAAGTAGGTGGGCATCGCCATGGCACCTCCAGGGACCTCAGCTGCTGTGTATGTGGGCAACTTTTGTGAAGGTGTGGTGTGGTTACTATTGGCTTAGCTAGGCTGCAGGCCTATGAAGGCAGTGCACACTAGTGCATCAACTGACTGCGACAGTTGAACTTTAGGTGAGGAAGAATGTTTTAGTCCTACCGGAGTTACTCCTTTAATCTATACTGAACAAATATGTAAATGTAACATGCAAAATGTTTGTCCCATGTTTCATGAGCTGAGTAAAATATCCCAGAAATGTTCCATAGGCACAAAAAGCTTATTTCTCTCAAATGTGGTGCACACGTTTGTTTACATCCCTGTTAATGAGCATTTCTCCTTCGCCGAGATAATTCATCCACCTGACAGGTGACATATCAATAAGCTGATTAAACAGCATGATCATCATAACTCCATGTGCTGGGGACAATAAAAGGCCACTCTAAAAGGTGCAGTTTTGTTACACAACACAATTCCATAGATGTCACAAGTTTTGAGGGAGCATGCAAGTGGCATGCTGACTGCAGGAATGTCCACCAGAGCAGGTTTTGGGACGTGTATGTCAGCTATCTGTGACCATCAGATGCATAACTGTATTGCCAGTCATTGTGAAATCCATAGATTACGGTCTAAAGATTTCTTTATGTGAGCTGTAACTCAGTAAATCTTTGAAATTGTTACGTGTTACATTTCTTTTTGTTTGGGGTTGTATTTTTCTGGTTTGGGGTTGTTCAAGATGATTAGTGGTACCCCCTGTAAATACCGTTTTCTATACTATTCTACGTTTTCTATACTACTCATTCACTTAATGTTTACATATCTTGCATTACTCATCTCATATGTATATACTGTATTCTATTCTACTGTATATGTATTATAATATTCTACTGTATCTTAGTCCGTTCCGCTCTGACATCGCTCGTCCATATGTATATAGTCTTAATTCATTCCTACTTAGATTTGTGTGTATTGGGTATATGTTGTGTAATTTGTTAGATATTCCTGCGCTGTTGGAGCTAGAAACACAAGCATTTCACTCCACCCGCAATAACATTTGCTAATCACGTGTATGTGACCAATAACATTTGCTAATCACGTGTATGTGACCAATAACATTTGCTAATCACGTGTATGTGAACAATAACATTTGCTAATCACGTGTATGTGAATAATAACATTTGCTAATCACGTGTATGTGAACAATAACATTTGCTAATCACGTGTATGTGACCAATAACATTTGCTAATCACATGTATGTGACCAATAACATTTGATTTGCTTGCTGTGCTCGTGAAGCAAATTACCTGTCGCTAATTTTGCTGAACAAGTTGTGTAGGTTTTTCTCCACATACTGAGCATGGTCTTTAGTGTGTGTGTGCGAGCTTCAATGCCATACAACTCTCCTTCCGTGGGTTGTGTCTGTTAAATGTGTATAGCACCTCACCATGATCACACATAACACTGCGTTCATCCTCTTTTACTACTTCACCAGACATTAGGCTACTGGCCCTCCTTCTATTGATTTTCAACTCTCCATTTCGCAGTTTTCTTCTTATTAATTCAACTCAGACGTTGCCCTTTAATCCTCAGTGGATAAACGTTAACTTTTTCATCCCAGGTTTTCAAAAGTATTTGTCAGTTGGCTGTATTTGTCAGTTGGTGTGTTTTTGTCAGTTGGCTGTATTTGTCAGTTGGCTGTATTTGTCAGCTGGTGTGTATTTGTCAGTTGGCGTGTATTTGTCAGTTGGCGTGTATTTGTCAGTTGGCGTGTATTTGTCAGTTGGCGTGTATTTGTCAGTTGGTGTGTATTTGTCAGTTGGTGTGTATTTGTCAGTTGGTGTGTATTTGTCAGTATGTGTGTATTTGTCAGTTGGTGTGTATTTGTCAGTTGGTGTGTATTTGTCAGTTGGCGTGTATTTGTCAGCTGGCGTGTTTATTTGTCAGCTGACGTGTTTATTTGTCAGCTGACGTGTTTATTTGTCAGCTGACGTGTTTGTCAGCTGACGTGTTTATTTGTCAGCTGGCGTGTGTTTGTCAGCTGGCGTGTATTTGTCAGCTGGCGTGTATTTGTCAGCTGGCGTGTATTTGTCAGCTGGCGTGTATTTGTCAGCTGGCGTGTATTTGTCAGCTGGCGTGTATTTGTCAGCTGGCGTGTATTTGTCAGCTGGCGTGTATTTGTCAGCTGGCGTGTATTTGGCATGCTACAGTTAGGCCCTAAAGCTGAGGCTACACACTAACGCCAGATGCAGAGAACAAAATATAAACCTCAGTGTATCCTATAGATATCAACTGCACAGTAATTAGACATTCATGGATTTTGAATGCATTGTTTTAACTTTATTCAACCCCCCCCACACTTCATCCACACAATATTTCATAACCGTAAACCCACCTGCCCTTTGGATATGACTGCGGGTAATGAGTCAACCCGCACAACACTAGTGTGTGTGTGGTTGTGTACTTTTTGGATGGGAAATGTACTTGCTACGGCTGTGATATGTGGTTGTCTCACCCAGCTATCTTACGATAAACGGCTAAATGACTAAAATGTGAAATGCAATGTGTGTGTTGTTCACAGAGGGAGAACCGTCGGCTGCAGGAGGCCAGCATGCGTCTGGAGCAGGAGAACGATGACCTGGCCCATGAGCTGGTGACCAGTAAGATCGCCCTGCGGACCGACCTCGACCAGGCGGAAGACAAGGCAGACGTGCTGAACAAGGAGCTGCTCTGCACCAAACAGCGCCTGGTGGAGACGGAGGAGGAGAAGAGGAGGCAGGCGGAGGAAACGGCACAGGTTACACAGCTCACAGTCACACACATGCAAGTGCTTTGGGAGAAGAGAAGCCCAGGTGACTGAAGTAGCAACTGTTTTACGATCATCACTAATGTGTGGTTGCCATCTTGCCGTGTCTGTCCAGATTAAAGAGGTGTTCAGGAGAGAGCTGGAGAAAGCAGAGTCAGAGATCAAGAAAACTACAGCTATCATCACCGAATACAAACAGGTAGGATCCAGAGACACGTAAGAGAGGAGAACAGTGTGTGTATGGTCTACGTCACAACCTTGCCAGTAGCTGATTAGCTTTGTGTGGGTGGGGAGATCGGTGCTTCTATGATGTTTGGTTTTTCACCTGCGATATTCTCTGGAAGCAGCAGCACTATTTCATGTCCAAGACACATTTCCCTTCGGGAGAAAGTCAATCCTAATCCTATGATGTCCCCTAAAATCCCATTCAATCCTAATTGAGATGCATCTTCTGTATGTTCTGGTGTATCTGAAAGGTCACTGAACCTGTCCAGGTAATATGTAGTAGCTTAGTAAACACGCAGTCCTTCCTGTGTGTTCCCAGATCTGTTCTCATCTCAGCACCAGGCTAGAGAAGCAGCAGGCTGCCACCAAGGAGGAGCTGGACATCATCAAGGTAGGACAGGATCTGTGTATGGCATCTGTCATGTCATTATTATTAGGTGGTATGAAGAAGGGTTCTAGTAGTGTTGGAATAAAAGCCCATCACTGCTGTGGCGATAAAATGTCTTTGTCCGTAATGCTAATGTGGTTATGGACTCATTGCAAAGGAAAATGGAAATATAATATATTTCAGTGTGTCTGTGTAAGTATACATCTTATTACCATCTTACTCTTACATCTTACTATATATAGTATTTATGTTGTGTATACATACTTTATATTTTCATTACCATTACATTACATTCTGGACACAACTACTCATTCAAGGGTTGTTCTTTATTTTTTTTACTGTTTTCTACATTGTAGAAGTGAAGACATCAAAACTATGAAATAACACATATGGAATCATGTAGTAACCAAAGTGTTTTAAAAAAATCTTAAAAGTAGCCACCCTTTGCCTTGATGACAGCTTTGCACACTCTTGGCATTCTCTCAACCAGCTTCATGAGGATGCTTTTCCAACGGTCTTGAAGGAGTTCCTACATATGCTGTGGGAACTCCTTCAAGACTGTTGGCTGCTTTTCCTTCACTCTATGGTCCAAACCATCTCAATTGGGTTGAGGTCAGGTGATTGTGTTGGCCAGCTTATCTGATGCAGCACTCCATCACTCTCCTTGGTCAAATAGCTCTTACACAGCCTGTAGGTGTTTTGGGTCATTGTCCTGTTGAAAAACAAATGATAGTCTGACTAAGCGCAAACAAGATGGGATGGCATATTGCTGCAGAATGCTGTGGCAGCCATACTGGTTAAGTGTGCCTTGAATTATAAATAAATCACAGACAGTGTCACCAGCAAAGCACCCCCACACCACCTCCATGCTTCACGGTGGGAACCACACATGCGGAGATCATCCATTCACCAACTCTATGTCTCACAAAGACACGGCGGTTGGAACCAAAAATCTCAAATTTGGACTCATCAGACCAAAGGACAGGTTTCCACCGGTCTAATGTCCATTGCTCGTGTTTCATGGCCCAAGCAAGTCGTCTTCTTATTGGTGTCCTTTAGTAATAGTTTCTTTGCAGGAATTCTACCATGAAGGCCTGATTCACACACTCCTCTGAACAGTTGATGAACTTTCTCTTTGCTTATTTGAGCTGTTCTTGCCATAATATGAATTTGGTCTTTTACCAAATAGGGCTATCTTCTGTATACCACTCCTACCTTGTCACAACACAACTGATTGTCTCAAACGCATTAAGAAGGAAGGAAAGAAATTCCACAACTTTTAACAAGGCACACCTGTTAATTGAAATGCATTTCAGGTGACTACCTCATGAAGCTGGTTGAGAAAATGCCAAGAGTATACTTTATATATAGTCTTTATGTTGTGTATGTGGACACCACTTGAAATGAGTGGATTCTGCTATTTCAGCCACACCTGCTGCTGACAGGTGTATACAATCGAGCACCAAGCCATGGAATCTCCATTGACAAACACTGGCAGTAGAATAGCCTTACTGAAGAGCTCAGTGAATTTAAACATGGCACCGTCATAGGATGCCACCTTTCAAACAAGTCAGTTCGTCAGATGTCTGCCCTGCTAGAGCTGCCTCGGTCAACTGTAAGTTCTGTTATTGTCAAGTGGAGATGTCTAGGCGCAACAACGACTTAGCCGCGAAGTGATAGGCTACACAAGCACACAGAGCGGGAATGCTTAGTGCTGAAACGTGTAAAAATCATGGGTCCTCTGTTGCAACACTCACTACTGAGTTCCAAACTGCCTCTGGAAGCAACGTCAGCACAAGAACTGTTCATCGGGAGCTTATTGGAATTGGTTTCCATGGACGAGCAGGCGCAGACGAGCAGAATATCTCCATGTGCAATGCCAAGCATTGGCTAGAGTGGTTTAAAGCTTGCCACCATTGGACTCTGGAGCAGTGGAAATGTGTTCTTTGGAGTGATGAATCACCTTCACCATCTGGCTGTCCAACAGACGAATCTGGGTTTGGCGGATGTCGGGAGAACACTACCTGCCCCAATGCATAGTGCCAACTGTATCGTTTGGTGGAGGAGGAATAATGGTCTGGTGCTGGTTTTCATGGTTCGGGCCCCTTAGTTTCAGGGAAGGAAAATCTTAACATACAGCATGAAATTACACTGTAGATGATTCTGTGCTTCCAACTTTGTGGGAAAAGTTTGGAGAAGGACCTATCCTGTTTCAGCATGACAATGCCCCCAAGCACAAAGCGAGGTCCATACAGAAATGGTTTGTTGAGATCAATGTGGAAGAACTTGACTGGCCTGCCCTGACCTCAACCCCATCGAAGACCTTTGGGATGAATTGGAACGTCGACTGCGAGCCAGGCCTAATCGCCCAACATCGGTGCCCGACCTCACTAGTGCTCTTGTGGCTGAATGGAAGCAAGTCCCCGCAGCAATGTTCCAATATCTAGTGGAAGCCTTGTCAAAAGAGTGCAGGCTGTTTTTGCAGCAAAAGAGGAACCAACTTCATTTTAATGCCCATGAATTTGGAATAAGATGTTCGATGAGTAGGTGTCCACATATTTTTGGTCAGGTTGTGTAGCTCCGGTAGATTGATATGTGTGCTTCTCTCTTTGCCTGCCTGCCTCTGCAGAGTAAGGTGATGGCGTGTGAACGCTGCAGGGAGGTGTTCAGTAAAGAAGGGCCTCTCCAGATGCCCGCTCCCAGCAGAGACAACAGGAACAGTGAGCTGGACGAGGAGAAGGACTCCCTGAAGTCCCAGCTCAGAGAACTGGAACTAGAGTTGGCCCAGACCAAACTACAGCTGGTAGAGGCCAAGTGTAAGATCCAGGTCAGATACCACGGAGGATAAGCAGCACACACGCACGCACACACGCACACACACACGCACACACACACACACACACACACACAGAAACACACACAGAAGCACACACACACAAACACACACACACAGAAACACACACACACAGAAACAGTTGCAAACACACACACACACACACAGAAACCCACACAAACACACAGACATACAAACACACAGAATCACATGCACGAACACACACACCCACTAAAACACACAGAAACATACACACACACACTCTCTCACTCTGTGTAGTATAATAAAGTAGTACACATACACACAGACATACAAACACACAGAATCACATGCACGAACACACACACCCACTAAAACACACAGAAACATACACACACACTCTCTCACTCCGTGTAGTATAATAAAGTAGTACACATACACACCTTCTGTTCAAGCCATTGGATGTGCTGCTTTTGTGTTCCATCCCTTTTTGACTATTCATTATTATGGTGACTGACTGTTCATGTTGCTATGGTGACTAATATTGATGATTATTATAGTGACTGCCTGTTCATGTTGCTATGGTGACTAATGTTGTTGATTATTATCGTGACTGCCTGGTCATGTTGCTATGGTGACTAATATTGATGATTATTATAGCGACTGACTGGTCATGTTGCTATGGTGACTAATATTGATGATTATTATAGCGACTGACTGGTCATGTTGCTATGGTGACTAATATTGATGATTATTATAGTGACTGACTGGTCATGTTGCTATGGTGACTAATATTGATGATTATTATAGTGACTGACTGGTCATGTTGCTATGGTGACTAATATTGATGATTATTATAGTGACTGACTGGTCATGTTGCTATGTTGACTAATATTGATGATTATTATAGTGACTGCCTGGTCATGTTGCTATGGTGACTAATATTGATGATTATTATAGCGACTGACTGGTCATGTTGCTATGTTGACTAATATTGATGATTATTATAGCGACTGACTGGTCATGTTGCTATGGTGACTAATATTGATGATTATTATAGCGACTGACTGGTCATGTTGCTATGTTGACTAATATTGATGATTATTATAGTGACTGACTGGTCATGTTGCTATGGTGACTATTTATTCCTTTGTTCTGTCCGTCCTCAGGAATTGGAGCACCAGAGGGGAGTCCTGATGAATGAGATCCAAGCGGCCAAAAATTCCTGGTTCAGCAAGACCCTGGGCTCACTGAAGAGCTCTACGGGCAGCACCTCCCAGCCCCCCTCCTCCCCCAAAGATGGGCCCCTGTAGGCCTGTACACAGACCACCTTGGGTGGGGGGTCTGGAGGTCCGGAGAAGAGTCTACAGTATGCACAGGAGAGCTTATGAACACTACCTGAATAACACCTGAGACGATGCACTATTCCCTTTCCAGGGGTGGAAGACAGCCACAGGACAAAGCCAGCCCTCTACACATCTTCCTCTCTCTCAAACTCACCCACTTTTCCACTGGACCAGCCAACCACCCTTCTTCACTAGAGCTTTGATGGAAAAATGACATGTCGTCATTCGTGTTGTGTGGAACCAAGATGGAGAATGACTGGTAAATCTAGTGTGGGTTGTCATTTACACTGTTGGCCGGGCTCCTAGCTGTCTTCAAAAAGCCAATCATTTTGTCTTTGAAGTGAGAGATTAGCGGAGTACTATAGGAACTCTGGTCCTTATAACGCCACGGTGGACATTCAATAAAACCGCTCTGCCCACTGGTGATATATTGCTACTGCTGAGTGACAAAAATATATATAGCCTATCAGCAGGTTATGTGGCTAACTGATATTATGAGAAATATTAAGTGCTCTAGCAGTCTTGACTCTGACTTGTAAGGATCACGCGACAGCTACAGGCAGTAGTTCACAGGCTAGGAATACGTATTTGCTGCTTTAAAAAGGCAACTACTACAGGACACATCTTCCGCATAACACATCTTTACGGCTCAATGAAAGGGGCGTACTGCATTCAGAATCTGAAAACTACATCTTGTTTGTCCTTTATAGTAATATTACGTAAACTATGTTGTCCTATAAATGTGTATAACTCATTATTGATCTTTTTTAAAATCTTGTACAGTTCTAAAACAAATAAGAAACAATAAGAAAAAAATAATAATTTGGAATTTGAATGTGGAGGTAATTAAGCACAGTGTGAAAGATCTGGGTCAAGTTCAAATGTCGGGAGAACCAAAGTGACATTCCTACTGGACTGTTTCATTCCTGCTTCTATAACACCATAGCCTGGTTCAATCAGACTGAACACTGGGCTCACTATTGTTTTTAAAGGTGCAGCGTAGTCTTCAATATGGTTTAACCGGGCTAAAAACTCAAAGGTATACCTAAAGCCTATCCACCACATTAGGACCTACTGAGCTACTTATTCCACTGGACTGAGCTCAAATTTCAACTTCAAGTCATCGTGTGTCACTCAAGTCCTTGCACAGATCGTTCCATTAATCAGAGTGAAGCATGAACCAATCCTAAAGACAGGAGGTAACCTCATTCTAACGTAATGTTTATGTAGGGCTCCCCCATCTCTCTTCTATTGTTAGCAGTCATTGGAGTACTCCATCTATGCTACTTGGCTGCTTTAACTGTCTCTATTTAACTCAGCCCAACTGCACCTTTACAAACCCTGACACTCACCTAACCATAACTTGTAAAGCGCGGTAGTTGAATATAGAACAGACATGGCTCCCAATAACATATGAAATGTCATGATGAACCAATGGAATGGCAGAATAGAAGGGCATTCTTATAAAAAAGACTGAGACCGTGAAGTGTGCAACAAGTAATTGAACATTCCAAAATGTCTATCCAAGCCAAGGTGCCCATGAGGGTTAATATATGATGGAAAGACTCAATGGCCATGCAGTATAACATATGATGGAAAGACTCAATGGCCATGCAGTATAACATATGATGGAAAGACTCAATGGCCTTGCAGTATAACATATGATGGAAAGACTCAATGGCCATGCAGTATAACATATGATGGAAAGACTCAATGGCCATGCAGTTTAACATATGATGGAAAGACTCAATGGCCATGCAGTATAACATATGATGGAAATACTCTCTCAATAGCAATGGGGATTAACATACAATGGAAAGACATTCAATAGCAGCCTACTCATTACACTCTGTTTTCTAGAGCCACATTAATGCATGTTTGTGCTGTGGACAGCTTCCAACAGACCTGCCATGAACCACCGCTTTGGCCTCTATTAGAAGCACTGTAGTGTTGGATTCACCCTTTGGACAAAGACCGAGAGCACTTGTATACCTATACGTGTGTGTCCTGCACTGACTGGTTCCAGGTGAAATGGTTTCTTCACAACTCAGTGACTGTTGTTGTCTAAGGCCCAGAACTATGTCGATGAAATCATTAGAATTAAGCCATCTCAATATATTATACTCTCAAAAGATTGTCACCTGTGCTATGACATTCCTGTCTGCCATTTTAAGACCAGGATGGATGCGAGTAGGCAGGGACGCTACAGATGGATCCGCGGGTCACATTTCTGAACCTGCTTCCTTTCCTTGTCTCCTTACCTTTGTGACCACTGATCTGAAAAACCGCAACAGTTGAAAGTAATATGATGGATGCCTGTCCAGGTGTTTCACAATGGAAAGGAAGAGAAATAAGGTAGCCAGTTAAGAATATTAGGACACAGCCATGTTTTTAGGTGTGTTAAATGGACAGCATGTCTTTCATATGTGTCACATGCTGTGTAATGGTTTCAAAGTGCTTCAGCCAGAGTCCTATCAAGTTTTACAAGGCTCAAGGCCTCTGTGTATGTTTGCTATGTGCACTAACATTGCGTCAATATTTTAAACACTATTTTAAGTTAATTTGTACTCCATAAGTTATTCAGAGAGCAAACCTACTTTCTTTTCTTCCTAATTTTCTGTTGCTGAGAAGACAGTGGCCAAATTATAATCCAACTACAACGATGCAAAACAAATAACTTCAGATTCACAATATTGTACAGTTCTGCTATACTTCAACAGTTGTTCTGCTTTAGTTTCCAACATGGGGGAGTTGTCCTTCCCTGTTCCTCGTCATTCCCATGTGAATCTGTGACATGCTGTAACTCTAATGGTATTTTCTGCACTGTAATCGTCTGACGTACATCAATAAAATTCCGTTCTCTGTCCACTGATTTACTGTACTTTCAATGCTTATTGTATTTTCCATAAATCAAATCAAATGTATGTGTGAGGTGAGATTCTCATATTTAAACCAAATCAAATGTATGTGTGAGGTGAGATTCTCATATTTAAACCAAATCAAATGTATGTGTGAGGTGAGATTCTCATATTTAAACCAAATCAAATGTATGTGTGAGGTGAGATTCTCATATTTAAACCAAATCAAATGTATGTGTGAGGTGAGATTCTCATATTTAAACCAAATCAAATGTATGTGTGAGGTGAGATTCTCATATTTAAACCAAATCAAATAAAGGAGAGCAGCACGCTCCAGGAGCTCAGATGAGAGCTCTCCTTTATTTTGTTTAAGCGTTCCACTCCGCTAGCCAGCACCTCGCCTAAATAGGTGTGCGTTTCTTTTGCGTCTAGAGATTCTCATATTGGCAGTTTGTTATAAAACGGTAACTCTTCCAGGCTAATATTGGGCTTCTAAATAAATGTTTTATTCAATTTATGTCATCACACAGCAACTACCATCTTGAATGGATGCTGTGTTAAATATTTCTGTAGAATACAAGACAATCCAATTGATTTAGATTATTGTGATATGATGAGGGGTCTAAATGTATAGACCTGTACATCTTCAATACATTCCCCGCTTATGACCGTTAAATCAATCTCATGTTGTCTAAAATATGTCACCTTCAAAAGGTAGGCTACAATTATTAGAATGAATGAAAAACGGGAAACACAGAAATTAATTACAAAACCAACACTGTTAACTACACTCCCCCTCCCAACCCCCAAATAAAGCATTTGTAAGCAATAATTCTAAGTAAAATAGCCATACTGTATACATTTCATTGGTGTAAATGAATGGTTTATACATGTATGGACATGTCAGCAGTATAATGCAGGCTTACTATTTGGCAATGTTAGAGTGAGAATACAAGATAGCAGGTGAAGATGGCTTCAAGGGCCACCCTTGAAATGGAAATGGACTATTTTAATCACACTCATTTGATCAGTTATTTGAGTTCCATTGAGAAAAGCCCTTAGCCAATGAAAACGAGGGTTCGCCTCGCAGGCCACTTACAATATGATTCTGTTGCAGAAATGCTGTGCTTTGCCTCATAACCTCACCTCGTCCAACAGTTTCTTTACAGGTTTTGCCATTACTGGGTTGGAAGCCCCTGCACACAGAGGTAGAGTGGTAGCTCCAGTGAGGTCGTAGAGATGAGGTGAATATGATGTGCGTTCCTTCAGCAGATGGGTAACTACCCAATAATTTTTTTACAACCAATGAATGAAGGGAAAATTGGTTTGAGCCACAAACAAGCTATTCTGGTCAGTCATGTAAATTTCCAGAGGAATAAAAGTGCAGTTTGACTTAAATAGTAAACGATTAGCAGTGTGAATGCTTTTTGTTGTAATCTATGTAGATTAATCAATGTATACAGTGCAAATATTAGATCAATACCATTATTGCAAAATAAACATTACAATACACCTTGACTACATTCATAAGCTCACAAATACAATATCTTTACTACCTGAATGAGAGGATTATGTGTATGCATTCACAGATTTGCATATGAAGTCTGTAGATTCCAACATTGAATTGTAGAAAGGTGCAGAGAATACAAAGTATGTGGCCTTTGAAGTAAAATAGTTCAGAGGGGCCTTGTCCTGTTCAGAGAGGCCTTGTCCTGTTCAGAGAGGCCTTGTCCTGTTCAGAGAGGCCTTGTCCTGTTCAGAGGGGCCTTGTCCTGTTCAGAGGGGCCTCGTCCTGTTCAGAGGGCCTCGTCCTGTTCAGAGGGCCTCGGCCTGTTCAGAGGGGCCTCGGCCTGTTCAGAGGGGCCTCGGCCTGTTCAGAGGGGCCTTGTCCAGTTCAGAGAGGCCTTGTCCAGTTCAGAGAGGCCTTTTCCAGTTCAGAGAGGCCTTTTCCAGTTCAGAGAGGCCTTGTCCAGTTCAGAGAGGCCTTGTCCAGTTCAGAGAGGCCTTGTCCAGTTCAGAGAGGCCTTTTCCAGTTCAGAGAGGCCTTGTCCAGTTCAGAGAGGCCTTTTCCAGTTCAGAGAGGCCTTGTCCAGTTCAGAGAGGCCTTGTCCAGTTCAGAGAGGCCTTGTCCAGTTCAGAGAGGCCTTGTCCTGTTCAGAGAGGCCTTGTCCTGTTCAGAGAGGCCTTGTCCTGTTCAGAGAGGCCTTGTCCTGTTCAGAGAGGCCTTGTCCTGTTCAGAGAGGCCTTGTCTTGAAAAGCAATGAAAATTAAGAGGTTAAAGGAACTTGGAAACCAGGTTTAGACCAAAGTTACAAGTTTAATTTGCAAATTGGTTATGAGTATCCAAACTCGTTACGCACAGAGAGGAACAATAAATATCAAGGTGAAGTATAGTAGTCGTTTGTCCCCAGTCTAAACAGATACAGATATGACGAGATTAGACATCCATTCTCCCTCTCATCCTTCCTCCTCCATGTTGTCATCTACCATCTCACCTGACTCTCACAATGGCGTCGGCCATTTTAGGACAACAGTAGGTGAGGAGCTCATACTGTTTGGTACCTGCCACTCACTCATTGACACTGTGCCGTTTTGCTGCCAGACTCCACCCCCATGGAAAATCTGTTGCCAAGGTTTTTGGGGCTCGGGGGAGTGGTCAAGACCGGGGAGGACGGCTCCCGCTTGGTGGTGGTGGAGTCCACCGAGGAGCAGCTCTTCTGAGGAACCCTAGGCCGTACCACTGCGGTCTTGGGGATGACCGACATCTGTCTCTGCCCGTCAACTCCCCTTAGCGGGGGCCTGGCGGGTGGACGGGAGGGGAAGAGACCCCCAGCCAGTAGAGGGGGGTTGGTGGTGGGGGGTATGGGGCAGCGTGGCGGGAGGGGCGGGGGGCACTGGTCGTCCTCCTGGGTCTGGGAAGTGTCCGTTCCCTGGCAGGCCTGGCCCTCCAGGGAGTCCTGGGGAGGGTCCTGCTGCATGCTGCTCTGCCTGGAGGTGGTCTTGTCAGAGCCGGGCATATCGCAGCTGTCCGTGCGCCGCCGGGAGCCCTCGTGCATACGGCTGGTGGCCACCACAGCCTTCATGATAGCCTGCAGTCAGAGAAACATGGCACACCGCTGTCAGTCACCAAGCCTGCCTCAGCGACGAGGCATACAGCTGTGCTTCAGCCAGAATCTGAATGTCAATGTAACAATAGTGGTGATTAGGTTCATGCATTCTATTCAAGACAATGGTTGGGCCACAAGCTTACATTTCCCAAGAGGATCAGGACGGCATACAATAATTTGAACTGCAATGTTTATTGATGTCTATTGTTGTAAGAAATGCATTACTCTGAGTGAGGGCTCAATTCAATCTGTGTTGCTGATGTTCAGAGTTATAGCGCAATTGAAATTTAAATGCATTGTTCCCGCGTTTGCAGAGACTGCATTCAGTCAACTTAATCAGAAATGTACTTTCAATCTCGCTATAATAATCATTTTGGGGGTGCTTATATTTGTCCTGTTACCCACGTGTAATGGAAATGTGTTTCTTGCATATCCCACCTCCCCCTGAGTTGCCAACAGAGAGTGGCAGGTCTCAGCCAGGCTCACCATTGACCAGTGGCCCTCGAGCAATTGGAGTTAGGTGCCTTGCTCAAGGGTACAGCGACAGAAGTGTCACCTTGTCGGCTCCGGGATTCAAACCTACAACCTTTCAGTTTCTAGACCAATGCTCTAACCTCGAGGCTACCTGCCACCCTGTAACACTGAACTTCAGTGATACGGATTGAATCGAGCCCTACATTTTTCAAATTAATGGTCAAGTTTTTATTATTCAAAAATATTATAGCACTCTTGATGCTATCATCAAGCCCCTCGCTCACCTTGAGTTTGCGCCGGGCGTTGAACTCCTGTAGCTTCCTCTGAGTCGTGTCCATGTGGGAGAAACGGGCAGCCTTGCCCAGTACCCAGGGGTGCTCCAGAGCCTCCTTCACCGTCAGCCTCTTGTGGGGGTCCTGCACTATCAGCTTACTGACCTGAGGGGACAGCCAATGGGAGAGAGGTTCTTTTTTGACTTAGTTGACCTTGTGGCATCAATGGAATAGTCCCAAAGGTGCAAACCCCAAATAAAATTTAGCACAACTCGAATATTAAAAGTATTTTACATGTATTTGACCCATGTCTGATAAAGACAGTAATTGTGTAAAGAAAGAACATTTATTAAATTAAATGTGCTGAATCAAAGTTGATTGAATCCGGCCCGGAGCAAAACTAAATGGAGGTGTCAGGTAGCCTAGTGATTAGAGCGTTGGACTAGTAATCAGAAGGTTGCAAGATTGAATCCCCGAGGTAAAAATCTGGCGTTCTGCACCTGAACAAGGCAGTTAACCCACTGTTCCTAGGCCGTCATTGAAAATAAGAATTTGTTCTTAACTGACTTAGTTAAATAAAGGTAATAAAAAAATAAAAATTACAAACTTTTACAAACCTAACGTCTTACAGTACTATATAACATCTTATATTTGTCATATACGGGTCATTCTTGAATTACTATGGCATTTGGGAAACTACATTTTTCTATATATTGTTTTTATTTAAATGTATTTGGGTACTTCCTCCCATTCTAAATCAACTAATTGGGTAGCTTGTGGGTCTTTGTAGTGGTAGCTTAATGACTTCAAATTATTTTTACCATTATGATAACATTGTCCAACCAGTAGGAGTCGTAACACCAACGATGGCAACACCAACGATGGTAACACCAATGATTGTAGCACCAATTAAACATTTTTAAATAATTTTCTGAAATGGAGGCTCAAAATTCTCAAATCTAAGGTCATCAACCCAAGCAAAAACATTTACTAAAGTGATATGATTAATCATTCTGTTCACAATGTTATTTATCTTTATTTAAATTGATCCTTGTATATCTTTGTAATCAGTGATTTTCAAGGCGGTAACAACAATGACATAAAACTGAGGGACACACACTATACTAGTAACAAAAAATAAGTGTTTTAATAGTCTTCTTTGTTTTTATTGATCTATACAATATCTTACATACTAGCATTCAAAATAATAGATATCTCTAAATCCCCCAAAACATGTCACTACACATCTACTCATCACTACTGGGACAAGCAAATTTGCTCACCAAGAACACTTTCAACAATGCATAAACATAAGGTTTTGCAGTATAAAGGACTTGCATTATGTTTTACCTCTGATTAACAGTTGAATATAAACAACCATGTATGATGTGTAACTATATGTCGAGGCGACCTGCCGCCCTTGTAAGGACACATCTCAAATATTCCCACCCCTCCCATCTGAGCACTAGTGAGCTGATAGAAGACAGGTGAAATACCAAATATCTGGCTGTAATGCCTCAATCACACCGACAGTGTCGCTACACAAAATGGTACGCAGCATCATCTGCATATGTGTGCAACAACAGTTCAACATTACCTTCTACCGTTTCTGTCAAGCCTTCTACACATACATTCAATAAATCCAACGTACGCACCACACCATACTGCAACGCAATACTGCAACGCAATGCTGCAACACAATGCTGCAACGCTATGCTGCAACGCTAACGCAGCGTTCCATTGGAAATGAATGTACTTCTGTACCAGAATGCAATGACGCTGTCTGTGTGATCAAGGCATAACAGGTCAAAGTTGCCAAAAAATGTGTGTTTGACACTAGTGCAGCCTTAACGCCAGTCGAAAATAGAGCCCCAAGTATTAAAAGGTATTGTGATCAATACCAAACAGCCTTTGTACATACATTTACATAATTGTCAAAGAAAGCAATAATGTTTATAAGCAGACCTTTAAATATAGTATAAGTGTTTCTCATAATAAAAGCCTCTGTTTTAAGTAAACTGTGGAACCCACCAAGTCCTTCGCGTTGAGGGAGACCTCGTCCCACCAGGGGGAGACAAACTCATAGTCGCAGTTGAGGATGCGGCTGTACATGTACTGGTCTCCCCTTGGATCGAAGAATGGTTCGAACCCACACAACCTGAGGGGAGAGGCAACATTTCCCTTGAATTATTTATTTGTTTCACCACTGTCACTTGATTTAAAGACAGATACGAGACATTTTCAGACAAAAGACCTCTAATAGACTTGCATATTACATCCAGAATCCATAGGAAAAAGGGGAATATCTAAGGTTACATTAGCTGCAATACTGTGATGAGAGGACTTCAATTTGTCATAAAATTGCCAGCTACCCACGGAGTACACGCAGATCTTGGGCAAGATTTTAAAGTGTAGTTTCTTTTAACTCACAAGATGTACAGGATCACTCCCACAGACCACATGTCCACTTCAGGACCATAGGCATTGCCTCTGAGGATCTCTGGAGCTGCAGGGCGAGACATGGGGAGGGAGGGATGGAGAGGAGAGGGAGCTATCAGCTCCCACACAGGACAGCTCATCCTGATAAACACACTATGAACTATGAATGTTATTTCCTTGAAAGCTGCACTCTGTAGTCTCCATTAAACCTTTCAGGCCTTGATCCCGGGGCTGGTCTAGTGGTAGTGCTGCAGCCTCCATTAAACCTTTCGGCCCTGATCCCGGGGCCGGTCTAGTGGTAGTGCTGCAGCCTCCATTAAACCTTTCAGCCCTGATCCCGGGGCTGGTCTAGTGGTAGTGCTGCAGCCTCCAATAAACCTTTCGGCCCTGATCCCGGGGCCGGTCTAGTGGTAGTGCTGCAGCCTCCATTAAACCTTTCGGCCCTGATCCCGGGGCTGGTCTAGTGGTAGTGCTGCAGCCTCCATTAAACCTTTCAGCCCTGATCCCGGGGCTGGTCTAGTGGTAGTGCTGCAGCCTCCATTAAACCTTTCAGCCCTGATCCCGGGGTCTAGGGTAGTGCTGCAGCCTCCATTAAACCTTTCGGCCCTGATCCCGGGGCTGGTCTAGTGGTAGTGCTGCAGCCTCCATTAAACCTTTCGGCCCTGATCCCGGGGCTGGTCTAGTGGTAGTGCTGCAGCCTCCATTAAACCTTTCGGCCCTGATCCCGGGGCTGGTCTAGTGGTAGTGCTGCAGCCTCCATTAAAACTTTCGGCCCTGATCCCGGGGTCTGGTCTAGTGGTAGTGCTGCAGCCTCCATTAAAGCCTCCACTTTCCTTTCGCCCTGATCCCGGGCCTGGTCTCGTGGTAGTGCTGCAGCCTCCATTAAACCTTTCGGCCCTGATCCCGGGCCTGGTCTCGTGGTAGTGCTGCAGCCTCCATTAAACCTTTCGGCCCTGATCCCGGGCCTGGTCTAGTGGTAGTGCTGCAGCCTCCATTAAACCTTTCGGCCCTGATCCCGGGCCTGGTCTAGTGGTAGTGCTGCAGCCTCCATTAAACCTTTCGGCCCTGATCCCGGGCCTGGTCTAGTGGTAGTGCTGCAGCCTCCATTAAACCTTTCGGCCCTGATCCCGGGGCTGGTCTAGTGGTAGTGCTGCAGCCTCCATTAAACCTTTCGGCCCTGATCCCGGGGCTGGTCTAGTGGTAGTGCTGCAGCCTCCATTAAACCTTTCGGCCCTGATCCCGGGCTGGTCCTGCAGCCTCCATTAAACCTTTCAGGCCTGATCCCGGGCTGGTCTAGTGGTAGTGCTACAGCCTCCATTAAACCTTTCGGCCCTGATCCCGGGCCTGGTCTCGTGGTAGTGCTGCAGCCTCCATTAAACCTTTCAGCCCTGATCCCGGGCCTGGTCTCGTGGTAGTGCTGCAGCCTCCATTAAACCTTTCAGCCCTGATCCCGGGCCTGGTCTCGTGGTAGTGCTGCAGCCTCCAATAAACCTTTCGGCCCTGATCCCGGGCCTGGTCTCGTGGTAGTGCTGCAGCCTCCATTAAACCTTTCGGCCCTGATCCCGGGCCTGGTCTCGTGGTAGTGCTGCAGCCTCCATTAAACCTTTCGGCCCTGATCCCGGGCCTGGTCTCGTGGTAGTGCTGCAGCCTCCATTAAACCTTTCGGCCCTGATCCCGGGCCTGGTCTAGTGGTAGTGCTGCAGCCTCCATTAAACCTTTCGGCCCTGATCCCGGGCCTGGTCTCGTGGTAGTGCTGCAGCCTCCATTAAACCTTTCGGCCCTGATCCCGGGCCTGGTCTCGTGGTAGTGCTGCAGCCTCCATTAAACCTTTCGGCCCTGATCCCGGGCCTGGTCTAGTGGTAGTGCTGCAGCCTCCATTAAACCTTTCAGCCCTGATCCCGGGCCTGGTCTCGTGGTAGTGCTGCAGCCTCCATTAAACCTTTCGGCCCTGATCCCGGGCCTGGTCTAGTGGTAGTGCTGCAGCCTCCAGACTTCATACGCACCTGAAGGCTGCTGTTCTTTCCCCCGTGACCCCATTCACTTTCTGTGTTTCATCCTTTTCATCCATCTCAGATTACATTTTATATGTTTACTTTTTTTAAACAAATATTATAGTGCACCCTAACAATTTGCTTTGTTGTGGTTGAAGACGATTCATTGGACTGATATCAATCTCACAATGTATGTGTCTATATAATAATATATGTCAATATTTCCAAGCCAATCCCGGGTTGGCCCTTTTAAAGTTACACTGTGGTCTCTATTTCGTTTCATTAGTGTGACCTTGCAATTTGTTTTGTTATAGTTCAATGGGAAGCACCAATCAATAAACACTGTGGGAATGTGACTCAACACACCAGGCGACCCTGATCCTACAATTGTATTGACATTGGGATATATCTGTCCATGTATAACTCACCGCAGTATCCAGGCGTGCCACACACCGTCTTCATGGTAACTTGCTCATCTATTATCTTTGAGAGGCCGAAGTCAGCTGTGAAGATCAGATAATGGTTTAGTGTTAGTATTATACACTGAGTGCACAAAACATTAGGAACACCTTCCTTATATTAAGTTGCTTCCCTTTTTGCCCTCAGAACAGCCTCAATTCGGCAGGGCATGGACTCTACAAGGTGTCAGGTGTTCCACAGGTATGCTGGACCATGGCTAGATGTGCTTTGGGTGGTGGACCATTCTTGATACACATGGGAAGCTGTTGAGCATGAAAACCCCAACAGCGTTGTAGTTCATGACACACTCAAAGTGGTGCGCCTGTCACCTACTAGCATACACCGTTCAAATACCCTTAAATCTTCTGTCTTGCCCATTCACCCTCTGAATGGCACACATACACAATCCATGTCTCAATTGTCTCAGGGCTTAAAAATCCTTCTTTAACCTGTCTCCTCTTCATCTACAGTGGTTGAGGTGGATTTAAAAAGTGACATCAATAAGGGATCATAGCTTTAAGCTGGACTCACCAGTCTGTGTCATGGACACCAGTCTATGTCATGGATACCAGTCTATGTCATGGACACCAGTCTATGTCATGGACACCAGTCTATGTCATGGACACCAGTCTATGTCATGGATACCAGTCTATGTCATGGACACCAGTCTATGTCATGGACACCAGTCTATGTCATGGACACCAGTCTATGTCATGGACACCAGTCTATGTCATGGACACCAATCTATGTCATGGACACCAGTCTATGTCATGGACACCAATCTATGTCATGGACACCAGTCTATGTCATGGAAAGAGATCCTAATGTTTTGGCCTTATCATCTTTAATAGTTGTATCATTAATGTTACATGTTCTTTATGATACAAAGGGATAGTTCATGTTGTTCCTAACCATTACTTAGGAATAATGGAATGGACATCAATAACAGGAAATACAGTAGTAAACAAAGTAACTCATATTATATCAAAAGTCCAGATCCCCGACTCCTGCCACTAATGAATCACTAATGAATTCATCTTGGAACCCAGAATCAAATTCGAGGTCTAGTTTTGGGGGAAGCGTTGATTTTTTTGCCTAGTGTGAGTGGCGAAGTCAACACCCCATCCTCTGAAGGCCAAATTAACCCCTAAACTTCAGTTTATCTGGGAGACAGTCAGTTTATCTAGGAGACAGTCAGTTTATCTTGGAGACAGTCAGTTTATCTAGGAGACAGTCAGTTTATCTAGGAGACAGTCAGTTTAACTGGGAGACAGTCAGTTTATCTGGGAGACAGTCAGTTTATCTGGGAGACAGTCAGTTTATCTAGGAGACAGTCAGTTTATCTAGGAGACAGTCAGTTTATCTAGGAGACAGTCAGTTTAACTAGTCAGTTTATCTGGGAGACAGTCAGTTTATCTGGGAGACAGTCAGTTTATCTGGGAGACAGTCAGTTTAACTGGGAGACAGTCAGTTTAACTGGGAGACAGTCAGTTTAACTGGGAGACAGTCAGTTTAACTGGGAGACAGTCAGTTTAACTGGGAGACAGTCAGTTTAACTGGGAGACAGTCAGGAGACAGTCAGTTTAGTTAGGAGACAGTCAGTTTAACTGGGAGACAGTCAGTTTAACTGGGAGACAGTCAGTTTAACTGGGAGACAGTCCGTTTATCTGGGAGACAGTCAGTTTAGTTAGGAGACAGTCAGTTTAACTGGGAGACAGTCAGTTTAACTGGGAGACAGTCAGTTTAACTGGGAGACAGTCTGGGAGACAGTTTTATCTAGGAGACAGTCAGTTTAGTTAGGAGACAGTCAGTTTATCTAGGAGACAGTCAGTTTAACTGGGAGACAGTCAGTTTATCTAGGAAGGTGTCAGTTGTGTAACAGCCTACAGGTACATGTAGTTACCAATCTTAAGCGGGGCATCCAAAGAGAGGTCAGCGTACAGAAGGTTTTCTGGTTTCAGGTCACGGTGCACCACCCCATTGTCATGTAAATACTGTGGCAAAAACAAAAGAGAACAAAACAGTTGCAACATTAGTTGAATGCACTGACTGTAAGTCGCCCTGGACAAGAGCATCTGTTAAATTATCCAAATTTAAATGTCAAATTACGGCCACAGTAAACAAACAAAGTGCCTCAAAACACACCCTGGGTGACATGTTGACAGCTACCTTTTTGTTTTACTGTTGACAAACTTGACCTTATGAGTTCATATGGACAAGTCGGCCTGTCACAACCAGTACTGGAGTTTGGAATGACCTTCTAAAATGACACAACAACATTTAGAAGAAATTATCTATTTTTACCATTAGCATTTCGTTTTCAGTTTTTCAAAATGGGGACAGCTAAGTTTCTAAGTAAACCTTTTCCGTCATGTAATACAATATGTGGGATCATAAGAGGCCACCTTCTCTAGCCCTCCCCCACAGTACAGGCCAGCAGAGCTCAGGGACAGGGATACTGTTTAACTGAGCCAAACCTCTACAGAATGGAAATCAATATGTTTCTAATCATCTGACAGAACTATAATTCAATACTGGATTGATACTCAAGGATACAACATGATTTACCTCTGAATGAGTATCGATACAATAATACATTGTTTGGAGCACAGCTTGTTCCCACACTGTTCCTTTGCAGATAAGTTTGGACACCTTTGCTGTACGTGCTACAGCCCTAGTTACAGTTAACCAGGTCATCCGATCTAGTTATCAAGAGCATCCAAACCCAGGACCTGTCACAGTTATGCAGCTGGAAACGAGTTCTGCCACCTATAAATATGGAGTTGACAGGCCTTTTTTAACTAGGCACACTTCTACCAATGTCAACGATAACATGTGTGTGGACTAGATGACAGATATGTTTGGGCGTTGAAACTTGAAGAACAGAGAGCAGGTCAAACAGATCGTAGCTTGAGGAGAGAATTGCTGTGGGACCTGAGGGATTCAGACCAATCAGGGCATCATTTAATTGAATTTAAACCGTAAATGAGCAGCCCCTGATCTAAAATTGACTCAACAGATGGGGCCCATTGCTGCAGTCACTCAGAGGCTCTTTGACTGCTCTTAACATACTCCTTGTCACTCAAAAGTCAAGAGAGTTCCAACTATGACTACTGGACTCATTTTCTAACTATACCATGAAAGCATAGAGTGAAATTTAAAGGAAACATTGATCCTACAAAATATGTAATTATGGAACTATGAATAGAATGTGTTAATATACTGTACGGTCTTGGTCTGATAATGTGCTTTTGTATGTCTGTTTGATTATTAACTAGTTTTTATCTTCCATTCAAAGAATCAGCCAGAGGTTCCGGTACGTTGAGTCATTTAAATGTTGCTCTCTGGACTGTTGCTTGTTCAACCCCTATGTTTTCCCCTAATCAATACACCATTACTGCACTGATCAACTTCCACAATCTTTTATTTGTGCCAGGTTTATAGTTTATGCAAGTTTGTTAATATGTCTGTGTTTGTTTCCGCGCATGTTCTGGGTTTTTGGTGGAGTAATTCGATCATGATGGAGCTGGCCTAGCTAGGCCACAGTGCATGGCAGTGAACTGGCCTGGTCAGGCTCCTAATATCCTCATTATATGGTTACAGAACACTCATTGGGACAGTAAAAAGATCTCTGTACATTACAGTCAATTCTCCCATGTGGTTTATTGGCAACAGCTGTTTCGACCAGACAGGTCTTCAAAGTGGTGTAATGTACTTAAGTAAAAATACTTTGAAGTACTACTTAAGTCGTTTTTTGGGGGGGGATCTGTACTTTACTTTACAATTTATATTTTTGCCAACTTTTAGTACATTCCTAGAAAAATAATGTCATTTTTACTCCATACATTTTCCCTGACACTATAAAGTACTTGTTACAATTTGACTGAAAAATTGTCCAATTCACACACTACCAATTGGGAAGAAAAAGGGGTAAAAAGTACCATAAAAAAAATAGGGCTGACCCCATTTAGTTGTTTGGTCGATAGGCTGTTGGTCAACCAACATTTCTTTAGTCGAGCAGTCACAATATATATATTTTATTCATCGTGCACAAGTCACCTGTCTGATTCGTGCCAGTCTCAGTGGACTAATTCATTGCGGGGACCACAGGGATGGCACAGTCCGTCCCTCTAAGACGTGAAACTGAAATTGTATGTGGTTATATTATGTAAAAATAATGGTGCAACACTAATAAATCAAATATTATTTTAGAACAACTGCACTTTCTCCCACGTTGGATATGGTTGCTGTCCGTGGTTCTGAAGCATAATCTTCAATGTGCCGTAGAATTGACGACTTTCCCTATGTTGCTATGTGCATAATAGCAAATTGAACCAGCATATTGGGATTGATGACAATGCGGCGAAGGCAGCAGCAGCAGAGACGAGGAAACAGCCTAAAGCCTTCTTCGGACGGGATTAGTATACTGGGGGTGGTCGGGTCATGTAATTATGAGCACAAGCACAAAACACCACATCTGTCATTTTAGTCCAGTCCGAATCTGCCATGGCGGCAATTTGCACATGGCAGGAGAGTAAACAATTCCAGCCTAGTGAACTCCAAGGTCCTCTGATAATACTAGTCCCGTGTGAATCGACATCCCTGTGTTTTGTGAGAAAAGTCTTGGTTTGACAGGTGTTGCTCACGGTTTGAGCAAGAAAACAATAACTGATTGGATAAATTGTGTCATGTTTTGTCTTAGATTGTCTTGTCATTTTGCTTTTCCCTCTGTTCATTTTCCCCCTGCTGGTCTTTTTAGGTTCGTTCCCCTTTTTCTCTCTCCCTTCCTCTCTCTCTTCTCTCTATCGTTCCGTTCCTGCTCCCAGCTGTTCCTATTCCCCTAATCAATCATTTAGTCTTCCCACACCTGTTCCCTATCCTTTTCCCTGATTAGAGTCCCTATTTCTCCCCTTGTTTTCCGTTTCTGCCCTGTCGGATCCTTGTCTATTGTTCACCGTGCTGTGTCTGTGTCGCCCTGTCGTGTCGTGTTTCCCTCAGATGCTGCGTGGTGAGCAGGTGTCTGGTCTGCTACGTTCAAGTGCCTTCCCGAGGCAACCTGCAGTTCTTGATCGAGTCTCCAGTCTGTTCTCGTCATTACGAGTGGAATTATGCCTTATGATTGTAGATTTACTTTACTGGATTAAAGACTCTGTTTTCGCCTAGTCGCTTTTGGGTCCTCATTCACCTGCATAACAAATTGAACGAAGTGCTGCGCAAATCCTATATATGAAGGGCCTACATGTCTCAACTTTCACAGTGAATCCTATATATGAAGGGCCTACATGTCTCAACTTTCACAGTGAATCCTATATATGAAGGGCCTACATGTCTCAACTTTCACAGTCAATCCTATATATGAAGGGCCTACATGTATCAACTTTCACAGTGAATCCTATATATGAAGGGCCTACATGTCTCAACTTTCACAGTGAATCCTATATATGAAGGGCCTACATGTCTCAACTTTCACAGTGAATCCTATATATGAAGGGCCTACATGTCTCAACTTTCACAGTGAATCCTATATATGAAGGGCCTACATGTCTCAACTTTCACAGTGAATCCTATATATGAAGGGCCTACATGTATCAACTTTCACAGTGAATCCTATATATGAAGGGCCTACATGTCTCAACTTTCACAGTGAATCCTATATATGAAGGGCCTACATGTCTCAACTTTCACAATGAATCCTATATATGAAGGGCCTACATGTATCAACTTTCACAGTGAATCCTATATATGAAGGGCCTACATGTCTCAACTTTCACAGTGAATCCTATATATGAAGGGCCTACATGTCTCAACTTTCACAGTGAATCCTATATATGAAGAGCCTACATGTATCAACTTTCACAGTGAATCCTATATATGAAGGGCCTACATGTCTCAACTTTCACAGTGAATCCTATATATGAAGGGCCTACATGTCTCAACTTTCACAGTGAATCCTATATATGAAGAGCCTACATGTATCAACTTTCACAGTGAATCCTATATATGAAGGGCCTACATGTATCAACTTTCACAGTGAATCCTATATATGAAGGGCCTACATGTATCAACTTTCACAGTGAATCCTATATATGAAGGGCCTACATGTATCAACTTTCACAGTGGATGCTTTTGTACATATGTTTTGTGCGTATGAATTGAATATTGGCAAATTAGTAAGTAAAAAATATTGCGTCTATTTAATGTGTCACGACTTCCGCCGGAGTTGGTCCCTCTCCTTGTTCGGGCGGCGTTCGGCGGTCGAGGTCGCCGACCTTCTAGCCATCGCTGATCCTCTTTTCATTTTCCATTGGTTTTGTCTTGTCTTCCATCACACCTGGTTCCAATCCCACCACTTACATGTTGTGTATTTAACCCGCTGTTCCCCCTCATGTCCTTGTGGGTGATTGTTTGTTGTAAGTGTTTGTGCACGTCTGTCCTGGTGTGTGTTTACCCCTCATGTCCTTGTGGGTGATTGTTTGTTGTAAGTGTTTGTGCTCGTCTGTCCTGGTGTGTGTTTACCGGCAGGTTATGTACCCATTATTTTATTGTTCTGTTTTCCAGTGAGTTTTTTGTTATTAAACTGCACCGTTTGGAAACACACGTTTTGCTCTCCTGTGTCTGACTTGTCTGCCACCAGTACCCACCCATTACAGAATGTAATCCTTACTGTTAATAGCCCGCAAAGCAGCATGCAACTGACCTAACCATTTGCAGGGGCGGAGGCAGTGGGGTGTCCGGGGTTTCATTCGCTACTGGCAGTTTGATGCTGATTGACATCTCATTTCACCTCTAGTTGAATGAAGCATTTATTTTGACGTTCGGTGGTGCATTTTTCAAATCAAGGACGAGGAAGAGCGAATATTAACGTTGGTTGCGAGATACAGATGAAGAAGAAGAACATACAGAAGAAGAATAGAGAATATTTCCACAGCTCCACAAGCTCTTTTGGCAAAAGCATAATATTTGAAGTAAATTTTAATGTTTAGCATCAGGTTTAGGTTTCCTGAACAACTTTACGTAAGTTGAGTCTCTGTGTAAGTTAACGTTAGTCCTTTGGCTCCATTAACAGACGGCTAATCAGATAAGAGAGATCGGTTCCCAGTTTAGACTAACATTGTTTACATCTGTGCTAGTAATACACACATAAACAGTGCAGTGTCGTAAGTTACAGTATATGAATGTTTAGCTAATGTGGGGTAACTAGTAGGCTACAGTTGTCAGTGTTCAGCTGAGTAACATTCAGCAATTGAATTCCATTAACTCAGTTAGATTTTCATACTTGAACTCAAAACAAAAAATTGTTATTATCAATCTGTTAACATTACCCAAATGATTACCACAATTTGCAGATCGCCTGTTTGCTATCGTAAAGGTGTAAGAAATTATAGCTAGCTATGTTACTTACTGCAGAGTAGGGCTCGGCATGATCTAACTAGTTACTTACTGCAGAGTAGGACTAGCCATGATCTAACTAGTAACTTACTGCAGAGAGGGCTAGCCATGATCTAACTAGTTACTTACTGCAGAGAGGGCTAGCCATGATCTAACTAGTTACTTACTGCAGAGTAGGACTAGCCATGATCTGACTAGTAACTTACTGCAGAGTAGGACTAGCCATGATCTAACTAGTAATTTACTGCATAGAGGGCTAGCCATGATCTGACTAGTAACTTACTGCAGAGAGGGCTAGCCATGATCTAACTGGTTACTTACTACAGAGTAGGACTAGCCATGATCTAACTAGTTACTTACTACAGAGTAGGACTAGCCATGATCTAACTAGTAACTTACTGCAGGGTAGGGCTAGCCATGATCTAACTAGTAACTTACTGCAGAGAGGGCTAGCCATGATCTAACTAGTAACTTACTGCAGAGTAGGGCTAGCCATGATCTAACTAGTAACTTACTGCAGAGAGGGCTAGCCATGATCTAACTAGTTACTTACTGCAGAGAGGGCTAGCCATGATCTGACTAGTAACTTACTGCAGAGTAGGGCTAGCCATGATCTAACTAGTAACTTACTGCAGAGAGGGCTAGCCATGATCTGACTAGTAACTTACTGCAGAGTAGGGCTAGCCATGATCTAACTAGTAACGTACTGCAGAGAGGGCTAGCCATGATCTGACTAGTTACTTACTGCAGAGTAGGGCTAGCCATGATCTAACTAGTATCTTACTGCAGAGAGGGCTAGCCATGATCTAACTAGTAACTTACTGCAGAGTAGGGCTAGCCATGATCTGACTAGTAACTTACTGCAGAGTAGGGCTAGCCATGATCTGACTAGTAACTTACTGCAGAGAGGGCTAGCCATGATCTGACTAGTAACTTACTGCAGAGAGGGCTAGCCATGATCTAACTAGTAACTTAATGCAGAGTAGGGCTAGCCATGATCTAACTAGTAACTTACTGCAGAGAGGGCTAGCCATGATCTAACTAGTAACTTACTGCAGAGAGGGCTAGCCATGATCTAACTAGTAACTTACTGCAGAGTAGGGCTAGCCATGATCTAACTAGTAACTTACTGCAGAGTAGGGCTAGCCATGATCTAACTAGTAACTTACTGCAGAGTAGGGCTAGCCATGATCTAACTAGTAACTTACTGCAGAGAGGGCTAGCCATGATCTAACTAGTAACTTACTGCAGAGTAGGGCTAGCCATGATCTAACTAGTAACTTACTGCAGAGTAGGGCTAGCCATGATCTAACTAGTAACTTACTGCAGAGTAGGGCTAGCCATGATCTAACTAGTAACTTACTGCAGAGGGCTAGCCATGATCTGACTAGTTACTTACTGCAGAGTAGGGCTAGCCATGATCTAACTAGTAACTTACTGCAGAGTAGGGCTAGCCATGATCTAACTAGTAACTTACTGCAGAGGGCTAGCCATGATCTGACTAGTAACTTACTGCAGAGTAGGGCTAGCCATGATCTTACTAGTAACTTACTGCAGAGTAGGGCTAGCCATGATCTAACTAGTAACTTACTGCAGAGGGCTAGCCATGATCTAACTAGTAACTTACTGCAGAGTAGGGCTAGCCATGATCTAACTAGTAACTTACTGCAGAGGGCTAGCCATGATCTGACTAGTTACTTACTGCAGAGTAGGGCTAGCCATGATCTGACTAGTTACTTACTGCAGAGTAGGGCTAGCCATGATCTAACTAGTAACTTACTGCAGAGGGCTAGCCATGATCTGACTAGTTACTTACTGCAGAGTAGGGCTAGCCATGATCTGACTAGTTACTTACTGCAGAGTAGGGCTAGCCATGATCTGACTAGTAATTTATGCTGGTAGTTTATTTTTAAGGTACAGTCATGCTTATGGGGATTTGTAATTAAGGTTGAGATTGGACTAAAATGTGGGTCATTGGATGCTTAGATGTAACCATCTTATTTTTGCATAGGGTCAATTAAACATGAAAAGAAATGGAGAGATATACTTATTTTTAAAGAAGCACAAACAGGCAGATCAGGTGCAAACAGACCCCAGACCTTGCATCACCACTGGACCCCAGAGCAGCTGAGACTAGTCAGAGTCAGTGTGGTCAGACTTCACAAGGACCCAGTCTACCACCACCAGGTCAGAGCAGCTCCCTACCAGAGGCTAGTCAGAGTCAGTGTGGTCAGACTTCACAAGGACCCAGTCTACCACCACCAGGTCAGAGCAGCTCCCTACCAGAGGCTAGTCAGAGTCAGTGTGGCCAGACTTCACAAGGACCCAGTCTACCACCACCAGGTCAGAGCAGCTCCCTACCAGAGGCGAGTCAGAGTCAGTGTGGTCAGACTTCACAAGGACCCAGTCTACCACCACCAGGTCAGAGCAGCTCCCTACCAGAGGCTAGTCAGAGTCAGTGTGGTCAGACTTCACAAGGACCCAGTCTACCACCACCAGGTCAGAGCAGCTCCCTACCTGAGGCTAGTCAGTGTGGTCAGACTTCACAATTATTGAAAACATTTTATGTGCACTGTAATGCACATAATTTGAATTTGGTTCTTGTCGAGGCTGTAAAATCAGTGCCTGAGGCAGTTAACTTTTTTTCTCTCCTGCAGAAGCTTTATTACTTTGTATCTGGCTCGTACATTCATCTCAAGTGGTTCAGAAATCAGAAAGAGATGTATCCGCAGCAGCCCAGGGAACTACGGAGACTTACGGATGGATGTAAGGTGGGCCTGCAGATACATGGCATGCAGTAATCTGAGGGACAGGCTCCCAGCAGTTCTGAGAGTGCTACAGGATATCACACTTACAGACACATTACAGGACTACAGAAGTGAGGGTTACTTTAGAGAACTATGGAAAGAGAGTGAAGAGATTGTAGAGCACTGCAAAATAAGTGTTAAATCAGTGTGTAAAACACAGCCTAAAACAAGCTTAAGATTTCATGACTCATTGATGATGAGCACTGTAGGACAGAAACATAGTGACCAACGTCATGGTGAGAGCTTCCAAAGAGCTATCTTTTATCAGGTGCTTGACAGTCTCACAGCGGAGCTGCAGAGGTGTTTTTCAAAGAAGAATTGCGAGACAATGCAAGGGGTCCAGTCTCTCAACCCAAAGAGGACAACATTCTTGAATGAGGAGCCTCTGTTTGCCTTTGCTCAGACCTTTGAGTCAGATTTAAAGGACTTCAAACATGAGGTTCATCAAACCAAGCGGCTTCTTGATACGAGAGAGAAAGGAGGAAGGGACAGACCGTCTACTCTCCTTGACTTTGTTGTGTTTCTAGAACCTTCTAAAGAGGTCTCCATGAGCTATTTCCACTTTGTAAGATTTCTGTTGATACACCAGTCAACAGTGCTTCTTGCGAGAGAAGCTTCTCAGCTTTAAAACTGATTAAAACCCTCCTTAGGACAACAATGGTTGATGACAGTTTAAGTCACCTCGGAATTCTCAGTGTTGAGTCAAGGAGGGGACGCTCCCCCAACATGGATGAGTTTGTGAAACATTTTGCCAGTTCTCACCAGAACCGCAGAACTTTGTTGTTTTAAATCTACCTATGATAATTTGGCACTTAGGCAGTCCTTCTGGTCATGATTAAAACCTGCACTGTGTACTAGCTAGTACACTGACACTCTAAAATTATAAATCCAAAGAATATCATGTCACACAGATTTAATCTGGTCTGGATTAGGCTAATTCCCCCCAAAATCTTTGCTATTAGTTAACATAATATATGTGAGCATAAATATGATACTGTAACTTTGTAATATTGATGTGCACTGATGCTTGATTTCTGCTTGATACCTGGTATGTCAAATTGCCGCACGTTTTTTTTCTAATTTACTTTTCTGTACATAAACTACGCAATTTATGTAACACAAATGCTATCTTATCTCCGTGTGTGTGTGTGTGTGTGTGTGTGTGTGTGTGTGTGTGTGTGTGTGTGTGTGTGTGTGTGTGTGTGTGTGTGTGTGTGTGTGTGTGTGTGTGTGTGTGTGTGTGTGTGTGTGTGTGTGTGTGTGTGTGAGAGAGAGAGAAATTGAGCTGCAGTTCCGAGGTAGAGACACTGACTATTCATAGTATGTTAAAGAATTCTAGTGAAGTAACCCTTTTGGACCACACCATCTGCCACATAGAAGAACTCTGGGTTAAGTGAATTATCACTTCTACCTCTGATTAGCAATCATAGGATTCACCCCTGAAGTAGCCTTGGCCACCCGCTTGGCCTCCCCCTTGGCCACCTCCTGGCCACCCCCTTGGCCACCCCATGTAAAAAAAAATCCAGTTTCGCCACTGAACGTTTGGAAATGATCAGTTGACTTTTGCATCCATAGCCTTTAAAACCCATCTCAAGTGCAAGTGCACTATTTAGCTCACATCTGAAGACTGGGGGGCATTTAGGACGCCTACTGCAGATCGCTAAAATATCCTAATGATTATGATAACACTTCCTCAATTCAAATATTATGGCGACACTATACCGAAGATGGATTGGTATGGTTCAGAAATTTGGGAACCAAGCTGGAGTTATCAGTGTGGCCCTGTTATCGCCTGTACTTGTTGAAATATATTCACGCTTAGAAGAAGAACCTCAAGGCTTCATTCATAACTGTCAGTTTATAAAAATATAAAAATAATTACAGGGAGGGGGCAGTTTGGAAAAAATAATCCTGTCCGAATCTTCGGACATTCTGGGGTAATAATTACATTACCAACGTTCTGTAGTACATGTCCCGTGCGAATAGGTCTTTGCCTAAGAAATCTGAGATCTTGCTTCTGTTGAGCACCAAGCCTCATGCAAAGACAAAATGTTGGATTAAGTAATTTCACAGATAAAGGCTTTACCATTTGTGGGGCGTTAGAACAGACGGTTTACTTATACTTATAATTTATTTAGTGTTTTTTTACACTGTTCCAAACAGGCAAAAAATATATATTTCAATCTTGTTTGTCACACAAAATAAACACAGCTTTCGCTCCTGTACCCTCCTTTTCTCCTTTCTCCTTCTTATTGTTATTATGTTTTTTTAGTCTGGTTTATATTTAGATTTCTTTAGTTAGAACAGAATCTCTGGTACACTTATTTATTTAGTGTTGTTTACACTGTTCCAAATAGTCAGACAAAATTATAATATTGTAATCTAACAGCAACTGTTTGGTGCACCTAATACTCACGCCTAATACTCACGCCTAATACTCACGCCTAATACTCACGCCTAATACTCACACCTAATACTCTCACCTAATACTCACACCTAATACTCACACCTAATACTCACACCTAATACGCACACCTAATACTCAAGCCTAATACTCACGCCTAATACTCACACCTAATACTC
>NC_060174.1:15282742-15327742 GCF_021184085.1 Oncorhynchus gorbuscha
GGTGGGTGTGTGTGCAGCCAAGCCTCTACTGTAGCTGCATGTATAATGGGATTACAATACAGGCTCTAACACTATTCCTCTGGTTGATATTCATTGATGCCATTGCCAAGTCCTACATCCCAAAACAATTGTTTAGTGGCATTTTCCACTGGCTAAATTATCATCTACTATTTTTGGGGGCTCAGGTATCATTCTGCCTGAAACACCACTCAATGCCGGCTGCAAGTTAAGGGCAGTGATTGCAGTTGCACATACTGCCCCCCCCCCAACATATTGACCTTTATTAAAGATGAAATGTGATTATGACTCAAAGTAAGTGTACAGTTAAGTCTCATAATTCAGTGCAGTGACTGGACACACTAGGTCATGAATAAGAGCAAACTTGAAACAAATGTAACTTTAAGCCTTTAAGTATGTGTATTTTCTTATAATTTTCCTAAGGATAAGAGACCTGTCTCGATTGAACAAGCTTTGTCAAAACATCAGTACTGAAAAGTCTCCCTCAGCTCGATGTTGACCTGTCTTCTATTGAAGCCAAATGATGCAATCAAACTGAAAGACAAGACACGCAGCAGCAGCATCTCTCTCCTCTCTGCATAGAGGCGTGATGTGCATCTAAGAAGTCATTCTAAATTCCAAGGCATTTGATTTCATAAGGCACAGTCCTACTCAACAGCTCATCAGTGGCCATTCAATCACATCTCTTACCGCCACTGCCTCCAGAATCTGCTTGATGACGTGGGCAGCATCTCTCTCGCTGTAATACCCTCTCTCCACAATCCTGAAAGAGCAGAACGAGACAAACGGACAGGGAGTCTAAATGTTACACCGAGTTCAAATGCCCCACTTTGAGAGATTATTCAATTCTTAACTCTGTGAAAGTCAGAAAACATGGAGAGAATTGTAGCCAGTTGTTACTGTCAAACTTTGCTAAACCTATAAGGTGATAGGAGGATAAAGAGATGAAAGATTTTTTTCATTTATTTACAGTGCTATTATATCAAAATAAAACAGAACAGTAGAGAAAGGGTCTATGATATTGCGCAATAGTCATAATGAGTTCTACAGATTGGGTGGGGCCTGTGCTCCAACCAGTCTTCTAATCGTTTCCTTGGTAACAGTGCTGGTGAGGGCCATTACACATTTCATTTTCTAATCCTTTTATACTCTGCATCTTAATAAAGCCAGTGTCGTACATGTCTGCTAATGACAAAGCAGAGAAATGGAACGGGGGGATCGCATGAGGCCACTGGTTCCACCTCTGGCCCCGTCGAATTGAAACCAATTTCAGCAAGGATTTGAGGATTAGACAGAGTCATAGGGGTGGTATATTTTGGGCGTAATCACCTGTCAAAGAGTTCCCCTCCGGTCACCAGCTCCAAGATGAGGGCGATGTCTGTCTCGGTCTCAAAGATCTCCTTCAGGCGGATCTGAGGAAGATGAGAGGAAGATGAGGAAGAAAAACACTAAATGTTGGAAAAACACAAGCCAACATATCAACAATATTAATGCAAACAGAAAGAAGTCACTATTAATATTCATTTCAATCATGCTCTTATAAATAGTTAATAAAACAATATACAATTAACAAAAATATAAACGCAACATTTAAAGTGTTGGTCTGATGTTTGAGCTGAAAGTTTAAAAATCCCAGAAATAATTCATACTCACAAAAAGCTTGTTTCTCTCAAATCCATCCACTTGACAAGTGTGGCATATCAAGAAGCTGATTCAACAGCATGATCATTACACAGGTGCACCTTGTGCTGAGGGCAATAAAAGGCCACTCTGAAATGTGTAGTGTTGTCACACAACACAATGCCACAGATGTCTCAAGTTTTGAGGGAGTGTGCTGATTGCAGGAAGGTCCACCAGAGCAGTTGCCAGCAAATTTCATGTTAATTTCTCTACCATAAGCCGCCTCCAATGTCGTTTTAGATCATTTGGCAGTACGTCCAATCGTGCTCATAACTGCAGACCACGTGTAACCACGCCAGCACAGGACCTCCTACATCTGGCTTCATTGCCTCCGAGATTTTCAGACCAGCCATCCGAACAGCTGATGAAACTGTGGGTTTGCACAACTGAAGAAATTCTCCGCCAACCATCTTAGGGGAGCTCATCTGCGGGCTTGTCGTCCTCACCAGGGTCTTGACCTGAATGAAGTTCGGCGTTGTAATTGACTTCAGTGGGCAAATGCTCACCTTTAAAGCCACTGGCACACTGGAGAAGTGTGCTCTTCACAGATGAATCCCAGTTTCAACTATACCTGGCAGATGGCAGACAGCATGTATGCGGGGAAGTGGTTTGCTGTTGTCAAAGTTGTGAACAGAGTGCCCCATGTTGGCGGTGGGGTTATTTACATTTACATTTAAGTCATTTAGCAGACGCTCTTATCCAGAGCTGGCATGGTCACGCATAAGCTACAGACAACAAACATAATTGCATTTTATCGATGGCAATTTGAATGCACAGAGATACCATGCAAAGATCCTGAGGCCCATTGTCGTGCTATTCGTCCACCATCATCAACTCATGTTTCAGCATGATAATGCACGGCCCATGTCGCAAGGATCTGTACACAATTCCTGGAAGCTGAAATTGCCCAGTTCGTCCATGGTCTGCATACTCAGCAGTGTATATCAAAACATTCTAGTTACTAGTGTCCAACAACAAGTCATCACTACTGTTCATGTAAATCATGGTTAGGCTCAGAAAAGGGTTTTAAAACATTTTCTAGAGTGGTGTCTTGGATTTTAAAAAATATATTTATAAAAATAACTTATTTTTTTTAACTGTAAAAGCTTACAATATTTGGGTGGGAAAGTCGCAGCAGAACTCCAATTTCAGTCCGCACTATTTTCTTGTCAATCTGAAATGGAATGAATGAGAATGAGACGAGTGCATTAATATATTATACATACTCTAACTCAGCTGTTCAAAATGGCCGAAAGAAGGACTCACAGTCTTCTTCAGGACCTTTGCAGCATAGGGCTTCTGTGTCTGCTTCTCCTCAGTGCGAAACACCACTGACGTAGCCCCCCTGGGAATAAGAACAATCAATCAACATAAACAACTATGATCATATGATTGTCTCTCCATAGTGCAATGATTCAGCATTTTAGCTCTGCTCATGAACTGCTTATGAATCATTATTTCAATGTTTGTAAGTATTATGTAATTTGCTCATATCAACATAAGTAAATACATATATGTATAAATCATTTTATTATAAGCACTTTTAGTCATACATAGAGTAAATCAAGAACAACAGATTGTTACATGTAATTACTTAATTCAATGGTAAACAAACTATGTAATAACGTTTCTAAGCATTTCATACGCTGACTTCCATCTAAAGCATTACAACGACAACTCCATGTAACATGTGGCCAATGTAGTGTCAATGGTGAGCCATTAGATGTCCATCCACATTCTTATGGCAAAGATGGATATAAAAGTCATTGTAGAGGGAAACATGAAATTAAAGCTATTCAGAGCCATGACACTACTACATGAGTGAGCAGAGGGTAGCTCTAAGTATGAGGGTAGCTCTAAGTATGAGCTCAAACCATGAGTAATCTGTTGATTTGTGACTGGGCTGTCTTGTGTTGTCTGTTGCTTTGAAATCTACTTGGAAATCTAGAGATAATTCCCTGGCCAAATGTACACTGAGTGTACAAAACATTAAGGACACCTGCTCTTTCCATGACATAGACTGCCCAGATGAATGGCGGTGAAAACTATGATCCTTTATATATGGCACGTGTTAAATCCACTTCATTCAGTTTAGATGAAGGGGAGGAGAAAGGTTAAAGAACCATTTTTAAGCCTTGAGACAATTGAGACATGGGTTGTGTGTGTGTCATTCAGAGGGTGAATAGGCAAGACAAAATATTTAAGTGCCTTTGAACGGGGTATGATAGTAGGTGCCAGGTGCACTGGTTTGTGTCAAGAACTGCAACGCTGGTGGGTAGTAGCTCAACAGTTTCCTGTGTGTATGAAGAATGGTCCACCGCCCAAAGGACATCCAGCCAACTGAACACAACTGTGGGAAGAATTGGAATCAACATGGTGTTGTGGAACGCTTTCGACACCTTGTTGTATCCATGCCCATGTAACAGTATAACTTTAGACCGTCCCCTCGCCCATACCCGGGCGTGAACCAGGAACCCTCTGCACACATCAACAACAGTCACCCACGAAGCATTGTTACCCATCGTTCCCCAAAGCTGCGGCCCTTGCAGAGCAAGGGGAACCACTACTTCAAGGTCTCAGAGCAAGTGACGTCACCGATTGAAACGCTATTTAGCGCGCACCACCGCTGACTAGTTAGCCGTTTCACATCCGTTACACCCAGACAAAATCTGTTCTGAGGACAAAATGGATGGGCTGGACATGCCGAGAGATGACTTCAGATTGGTCTTCCATGTAGCATGCTTCTGTCTATAACATGAGCTGCTCTGTATGTGTAGGTAATCCTTTCTAATGCGGATTTTTGAAAGATCTCACAAAGAACTGCAACATTTTTGCTAATGCTCTCCACTTTCTGGAGGATGATCGTGCCATTCTGACTCTCTCTGAATCTGAAAATAAATCAGACGATGAGGAAATCTCTGATTTAGATTTTTTAAACATTTTCACTGAACCAGACATTAAACAGCGATCAACAGTGTTCTTGTCACGAAAGAAGTTGACCGATGTTTTGAAGTCAGTGGAATGCCCAGTGGAAGCAGAGAATGGGAGCTGAGGAGATGGAGAAAATTCTGGCATTTGATTGCAAATATGCGGAGAGAGTTGAAAACAGAACACACAGAAGGCAGTTGTATAAAACCACTGTCTCCGGATTACATCTTCAAACTAAGAGCAACCATGGCATCTGTGACAGAGAGGGTGAAGCGTTCATCCATGTGTAGGGGTAAGAGAGTCTAGCTGGCTACATTTTCAAATATTATATATTTCTAATTTTGTCAGAAAGTGTTTTCATTTCAAGTTAAAGTGTACTGTTAGCTAGCTAGCTAATGTTAGCTGGCTGGCTCACTAGCTAACGTTATGTGAATGATCTGTATAATAATATTATTTGTATCTTAGAAAGCCATTTTGCATTGCTAGTTATAGCCTAATGTTAGTTATGATGGTGCTGATGCTGGTGGTGTTTACAAATTGGTGTCAATAAAGGAACAGTTCAGTACTCTACCTTCCCAGTTCAGTACTCTACCTTCCCAGTTCAGTACTCTACCTTCCCAGTTCAGTACTCTACCTTCCCAGTTCAGTACTCTACCTTCCCAGTTCAGGACCCATGGTGTAGAACTCTTCCATGGAGACATCTCTGCGCGATCCATCCACCCAGTATTCCACGGGGCTGGCGCCAGAGCGTGAGGTGGGCATGTTGATGTTGGCCAATCACACAAATCACAGGATTCCTGAGGAGCGCAAAGCTAAACGCACACACACTACTTTTCCTCTTTTTAAGATTAAAACGTAATGTTCAGATTACCAAAACGAAGAGAAGGCATTATGTTTAATGAATTCCCCCGCGCCAAATAACGACCAGCCATGTAAAGCTAACCAGTCTTTGGTTAACAACTCTCACTGTTATTATGTTCAGCCAAAGATAATCCAAATGTTTACGTTGACACACAGAAATATATTGTCAGCGCCGATATCAAAACCCATGTAAGCTTCGCATTACAGCGCAAGTCACTATGCAATATATCACGTAACAAAAATCATCCATTATTGTTCTATTATTTCAATGTACCAACACTATTTAATTCGCGCATTCATAACCATCCTTTACTCGAAGTTTACTGCACCATAACCACATTTGTCGCAGGTTCCATGGGGCCTCGCCGTGTGAATACCCGAATCCATAAACATATAGCCTACGCTTAGATTTTTTTGCAGCAAAATCCCATCCACAACAGTGTACTCATGAAAACATTACTATATCATGCATCGAAGCACCTCAATAGTCCCGAGGTCTGTGACAAAGAACATTCAATGGTCCGATATAGAATACTTTAATTAAGCTGCGTCAATAATCATGATCCGTCAATAGGTCTATGTGTATGTTGTTTAATAATATTAGCAAATATAGATTTTGTCTCGCGGCTGATGCACGCTTCACTATTGGTCTCTATATGAACGCCCATCCAATGGTCTGCACTTATCTCGCTATACAGTGTGTTCCTCCTTTCATCCTTGGTTTGGGGTGGGTAGGTGGTGGCTGTGAAGCTGGTGTATTCGGTGTTGGGGGGGTAGGAGGACCATCATACAGTCATTGAGGGGAAATATGCTCTACGCCCTCCACAAATTTCATCCAATCCGTTGCATTCACAGAAACCACAATCTGCGCTGCAATTGGAAGTCAGTCAGTCAATCAAAGCCCCGATCCACATATGGAATTGTATCGGGTATCCAACCAAAATGTCAATGAGGGGAACATCCCAATAATACGCCACTGATTTCAACGGTTGTCAACACTACTGGCAATCTATTTTTGATAATATGTGTGGAGGAACCCGGTGCCTAATTCTTAGATTCAATATATTTAGTAGAAAAAGATTAAATGATTTATCAATTCCGATTGTGAAAAATCATGTCCCGTCCGGTGTGCTTCCATTCTGAGTTCAGCACCATGGAAAGCTTCCCGCATCAACTCGGTGGTTATAGTGCGTACTAGACTAGTGAACGATTAGCACGTGACTGCAAATGGTGCCACCGACTAACGTCAGTTATCAAGAACACTTCAAGCAATACAACCATTAGAACTCTATCACTCAGCTTAAGCCCCCGCCAGCACACATCTTCAAAGCCCAGTGGCTTCCGGTTGTTTGCAGCATAAACAGGTGAACATATGCTGCCATATTGAAGCTCTTAATTAAGGCTATCTTACAAAATAATGTAGCAGTATTATGCAACACTTAAAATGAGTAACGCATCCAAATCAAATCTAATTGTATTCGTCACATGCTTCCTACCCCTAACATTTTGAGATTACTGTAACAATAATACATGTATTCTTATGTAATCTTAGAAAGCCTGCATGTTCAGAGTCACAGGTCTGTGGAAATCTTCACAACTGCTATAATAATCTGCACACAATCTCAAAGGGCAATCATCCACTTGTACAATGTACTTTAATATCATCTCAACTAACTGCAATCCAGGTTATTTTGGTTATGCTATTAGATCAAGCACAGTATAGCACATTAAGTTGTTGCATAAATAAACAAAAGATCTGACATTGTATTCACATTTGAACTTTGGTGTGTTTTTAAATGGTTGAAAGCACAGTGATAACACATTTAGGTGACAACTAAACCAAAAATCAGACATGGATTTTCGATTGGAATTTGTTTGTGCTTTTATATAGTTAAACACATTGGGGTTTCAACATACTTTTGGCAGTCTTTTTTGGGGGGTGAAAATAGGTTGGAATCCAAGTACCCAATTCTCCACTTTGAAATTATGTGGTGTTCCCAGTGCGATGCCACTACTACTGGAAATATTGTCATTAAAAAATTAAATGAGTAGCCTAGACAATGTTTCAGAATTTGCAGACAGTCCAGCACATTTAGGTTGGGTCAATGCAAAGTCAATGCAAAACATTGTTGAATTGAAACGTTCTGCTGACAGGTCCACAACCATTTGACATTGTTATTTATTTCACAGACTGTCACAGTCCTTTGCCAAATAAATAATGAGTCACACGATTAAAAATATTTTCAAGAGAAGCAAAATAATAAAGCATTCTGCCAACACTTAAAAAAAAGTTTATCAAATTTGCCATTGCTCTTTCTTCTAGAAACTGCCGTGGACAAATTCCAATAGTTCCAAATTATAATGCAAATAAAGGACCTTATTGTCACCATAAAAGGTGAATGGAGGCGTTTTCCAAGCAGAGTTGTAATACTCCTTCATACATGCACAGTTTCACGACAGGTCTGATTTTATAACAGGAAACATACGTATAGAAAACCCTTACAGTTGCTTCTGAACACTTTCTCTCAGCCATCTCTAAGTCTCAAACTCTAAGACACATTTTCAGCTTGAAGAGAGTAGAGGTACTGGGGAATTTTCATTGTTCTCAGGATTTGGCCCAAACATAGACATCCATGATTGGTTCAGATTTGGTCCAGATTAGAGTACAAAATCATGTACTGTACTGTACTGAACTGAACTCTACTCTACTGAACTCTACTGTGCTGTGCTGTACTGTATTCTGCTGTGCTCTAATGTTCTGTACTGTGATGTCCAAACTTGTGAAACATAGATGTTTATGATTGATTCAGATTTGGTCCTGTGTGGACCAACCAAATTTGGTCGTGTTTGGGGGCGGATCTCATTAGAATAAGGGTATTTCCATGTAAAGCCCCATTAGCACAAACATGTGAAGTTCATAGGAGCACATCACATTTGATTTCAAATCAAAGCTGAGAGTTAACATTTTGTTGTTGAAATTAAGGCATGTATGTATAAATTATTCAACCATTTCTGGTCAAACAGGTCTTAGAAGGGGGTCTTAGAACAAACAGAACGGGACCACGGCGCAGCGGATGTTGAGTTCCACATATTTAATTCAAAGAGAAACTTAAACAAAACAAAACAAAACATATCAATAAACGAACAACTAAACGTGACTACGTGGTGTACATGCACAAACACAAAACAATATCCCACAAACACAGGTGGGAAAAATAGCTACTTAAATATGATCCCCAATTAGAGACAACGATTACCAGCTGCCTCTAATTGGGAATCATACAAAACACCAACTTAGAAAATATAAACTAGAACACAACATAGAAATGATAAACTAGGATACCTCCTACAACACCATAGAGAAACAAGGGCTCTCTATGGTCAGGGCGTGACACATCTAGCAGAAACATTATTTAAAAGTATTAAAAATACATCAAAACACAATAGTATCGAAGTAAAGATCCCTGCCAACTAATATCATCATTTATATTTAGTTTTTCAGAAATTATTTGACTACTTTAATGTGTTCTACTGTCCTATATGTGTGAAACAACAATGTCTATGATTTGTTCAGATTTGGTCCTGTGTGGACCAACCACATTTGGTCGTGTTTGAGGACGGAGTTCATTATAATAATACCCAAACATGCAAAAGAGGATATTGCATAATTCTACCTTTGTGTACCTATTCAGGATACATCAGCATGTAGAGAATGATATTCATATCCATAATGACCATTTCTGTGTGGTGCAGATCAGCGACCCATGAGGTCCTTCCGTTACCACAGTTTTGTTACCTGATGTAAATCCACTTCACTTACTGTACTTCAGAAACCAAAAGAGATTTGTCAAACTCAAGGTGTCGTGCCAAAGCTGATATCCCATTATTTCTGCAGATATATTAAGAGTTTTTGAAAAAAATTGGTCACGTAAAAAACACACATTTGACAGAAATGATTTTTATTAATGTTAGGATCTGCACAGTTCTTCCAGTAAATGTGTTTTTGTAACATTTTCAGTGTAAATTGTTAAGAGTAGTCCTTGTGCATAGAGTTGTATGGTTTGTTTGAAATCAATGTTTTTTGTTTGGCCGTTTGGATCCTCCAGTCCAGCAGAAAGTAGCATCAAGTCCTGCAGTTCATTGTTTCTCAGCTCCAGTTGTGAGTTGGGTGAATGCAGGATGGAGGCATGAACTGAATAGCATTGTTTTGTCAGACCACACTGACCTAGACTATGGGGAGTCAAGAGAAAACTTTAAAATTAGCCACACACACGCACGCACGCACGCACGCACGCACACACACACACACACACACACACACACACAGGGGCGGCAGGGTGGCCTAGTGGTTAGAGCGTTGGACTAGTAACCGGAAGGTTGCAAGTTCAAATCCCTGAGCTGACAAGGTACAAATCTGTCGTTCTGACCCTGAACAGGCAGTTAACCCACTGTTCCTAGGCCGTCAACCCACTGTTCCTAGGCCGTCATTGAAAATAAGAATTTGTTCTTAACTGACTTGCCTAGTAAAATAAAAATAAAACACAAATACACACACAGAGCAGATGTCCTCCACTTCTTTGTAGCAGAGGTCCATCTCTCTCAAGGAGGAGTTTGGTGGCTGCAGAGCTGAGACCAGAGTCTCAGGGAGGAGACTCACTGGATCCATATGTGAGTTCACAGTCATCCAGTCTAGAGAGATTATCAAAACCAAAATAATTATTTAAAAATAGTCATTATTCAAAATAAGGATATGCATCAAAACAATAACATCTTACAATGCTCTCTTGCAGGTTTTCAGGACAGGAAACATCCAAAAATCTATCTACCAAGAGAGTTCTCATCTATATTATTGGTAGCCGTCTATTTACCACCAAAGACCAATGCTGGCACTAAGACTGCACTCAACGAGCTGTATAAAGCCATAAGCAAACAAGATAATGCTCATCCAGAAGCGGCGCTCCTAGTGGCCCGGGACTTTGATGCAGAGAAACTCAAATCTGTTCAACTCATTTCTACCAGCATGTCACATGTGCAACCAGAGGAGAAAAACAACTCTAGATCACCTTTACTGCTTTACACTGAGACGCATACAAAGCTCTAGATCACCTGTACTCCACACACTGAGACGCATACAAAGCTCTAGATCACCTTTACTCCTTTACACTGAGACGCATACAAAGCTCTAGATCACCTTTACTCCTTTACACTGAGATGCATACAAAGCTCTAGATCACCTTTACTCCTCACAGAGACGCATACACAGCTCTAGATCACCTTTACTCCACACTGAGACGCATACACAGCTCTAGATCACCTTTACTCCTCACAGAGACGCATACACAGCTCTAGATCACCTTTACTCCACACTGAGACGCATACACAGCTCTAGATCACCTTTACTCCACACTGAGACGCATACAAAGCTCTAGATCACCTTTACTCCACACACTGAGACGCATACAAAGCTCTAGATCACCTGTACTCCACACTGAGACGCATACAAAGCTCTAGATCACCTGTACTCCACACTGAGACGCATACAAAGCTCTAGATCACCTTTACTCCACACTGAGACACATACAAAGCTCTAGATCACCTGTACTCCACACACTGAGACGCATACAAAGCTCTAGATCACCTTTACTCCACACACTGAGACGCATACAAAGCTCTAGATCACCTGTACTCCACACTGAGACGCATACAAAGCTCTAGATCACCTTTACTCCACACACTGAGACGCATACAAAGCTCTAGATCACCTGTACTCCACACTGAGACGCATACAAAGCTCTAGATCACCTTTACTCCACACTGAGACGCATACAAAGCTCTAGATCACCTGTACTCCACACACTGAGACGCATACAAAGCTCTAGATCACCTTTACTCCACACACTGAGACGCATACAAAGCTCTAGATCACCTGTACTCCACACTGAGACGCATACAAAGCTCTAGATCACCTGTACTCCACACTGAGACGCATACAAAGCTCTAGATCACCTTTATCCAAAATGAGACGCATACAAAGCTCTAGATCACCTGTACTCCACACACTGAGACGCATACAAAGCTCTAGATCACCTGTACTCCACACACTGAGACGCATACAAAGCTCTAGATCACCTTTACTCCACACAGAGATGCATACAAAGCTCTAGATCACCTTTACTCCTCACAGAGACGCATACACAGCTCTAGATCACCTTTACTCCACACTGAGACGCATACACAGCTCTAGATCACCTTTACTCCTCACAGAGACGCATACACAGCTCTAGATCACCTTTACTCCACACTGAGACGCATACACAGCTCTAGATCACCTTTACTCCACACTGAGACGCATACAAAGCTCTAGATCACCTGTACTCCACACTGAGACGCATACAAAGCTCTAGATCACCTTTACTCCACACTGAGACGCATACAAAGCTCTAGATCACCTGTACTCCACACACTGAGACGCATACAAAGCTCTAGATCACCTTTACTCCACACACTGAGACGCATACAAAGCTCTAGATCACCTGTACTCCACACTGAGACGCATACAAAGCTCTAGATCACCTTTACTCCACACACTGAGACGCATACAAAGCTCTAGATCACCTGTACTCCACACTGAGACGTATACAAAGCTCTAGATCACCTTTACTCCACACTGAGACCCATACAAAGCTCTAGATCACCTTTACTCCACACTGAGACGCATACAAAGCTCTAGATCACCTTTACTCCACACTGAGACGCATACAAAGCTCTAGATCACCTTTACTCCACACTGAGACGCATACAAAGCTCTAGATCACCTGTACTCCACACACTGAGACGCATACAAAGCTCTAGATCACCTGTACTCCACACACTGAGACGCATACAAAGCTCTAGATCACCTTTACTCCACACAGAGATGCATACAAAGCTCTAGATCACCTTTACTCCTCACAGAGACGCATACACAGCTCTAGATCACCTTTACTCCACACTGAGACGCATACACAGCTCTAGATCACCTTTACTCCTCACAGAGACGCATACACAGCTCTAGATCACCTTTACTCCACACTGAGACGCATACACAGCTCTAGATCACCTTTACTCCACACTGAGACGCATACAAAGCTCTAGATCACCTTTACTCCACACACTGAGACGCATACAAAGCTCTAGATCACCTGTACTCCACACTGAGACGCATACAAAGCTCTAGATCACCTGTACTCCACACTGAGACGCATACAAAGCTCTAGATCACCTTTACTCCACACTGAGACACATACAAAGCTCTAGATCACCTGTACTCCACACACTGAGACGCATACAAAGCTCTAGATCACCTTTACTCCACACACTGAGACGCATACAAAGCTCTAGATCACCTGTACTCCACACTGAGACGCATACAAAGCTCTAGATCACCTTTACTCCACACACTGAGACGCATACAAAGCTCTAGATCACCTGTACTCCACACTGAGACGCATACAAAGCTCTAGATCACCTTTACTCCACACTGAGACGCATACAAAGCTCTAGATCACCTGTACTCCACACACTGAGACGCATACAAAGCTCTAGATCACCTTTACACACTGAGACGCATACAAAGCTCTAGATCACCTGTACTCCACACTGAGACGCATACAAAGCTCTAGATCACCTGTACTCCACACTGAGACGCATACAAAGCTCTAGATCACCTTTATCCAAAATGAGACGCATACAAAGCTCTAGATCACCTGTACTCCACACACTGAGACGCATACAAAGCTCTAGATCACCTGTACTCCACACACTGAGACGCATACAAAGCTCTAGATCACCTTTACTCCACACAGAGATGCATACAAAGCTCTAGATCACCTTTACTCCTCACAGAGACGCATACACAGCTCTAGATCACCTTTACTCCACACTGAGACGCATACACAGCTCTAGATCACCTTTACTCCTCACAGAGACGCATACACAGCTCTAGATCACCTTTACTCCACACTGAGACGCATACACAGCTCTAGATCACCTTTACTCCACACTGAGACGCATACAAAGCTCTAGATCACCTTTACTCCACACACTGAGACGCATACAAAGCTCTAGATCACCTGTACTCCACACTGAGACGCATACAAAGCTCTAGATCACCTGTACTCCACACTGAGACGCATACAAAGCTCTAGATCACCTTTACTCCACACTGAGACGCATACAAAGCTCTAGATCACCTGTACTCCACACACTGAGACGCATACAAAGCTCTAGATCACCTTTACTCCACACACTGAGACGCATACAAAGCTCTAGATCACCTGTACTCCACACTGAGACGCATACAAAGCTCTAGATCACCTTTACTCCACACACTGAGATGCATACAAAGCTCTAGATCACCTGTACTCCACACTGAGACGCATACAAAGCTCTAGATCACCTTTACTCCACACTGAGACGCATACAAAGCTCTAGATCACCTGTACTCCACACACTGAGACGCATACAAAGCTCTAGATCACCTTTACTCCACACACTGAGACGCATACAAAGCTCTAGATCACCTGTACTCCACACTGAGACGCATACAGAGCTCTAGATCACCTTTACTCCACACACTGAGACGCATACAAAGATCTAGATCACCTTTACTCCACACACTGAGACGCATACAAAGCTCTAGATCACCTTTACTCCACACACTGAGACGCATACAAAGATCTCCCTCACCCTCCATTTGGAAAATCTGACCATGATTCTATCCTCCTGATTCCTGCTTACAAGCAAAAACTAAAGCAGGAAGTACCAGTGACTCGCTCAATATGGAAGTGGTCAGATGATACGGATGTGACACAACAGGACTGTTTTGCTAGCACAGACTGGAATATGTTCTGGGATTCATCCAATGGCATTGAGGAGTATACCACCTTAGTCATTGGCTTCATCAATAAGTGCATCGACGACGTCGTCCCCACAGTGACCGTGCATACATATCCCAACCAAAAGCCATGGATTACAGGCAACATCCGCATCAAGCTAAAGGTTAGAGCTGCCACTTTCAAGGAGCAGGACACTAATCCAGATGCTCATAAGAAATCCCGCTACGTCCTCAGACAAACCATCAAACAGGCAAAGCTTCAATACAGGATTAACCTCTCTAGGGGTGTGGGATGCTACCGTCCCACCTGGCCAACATCCAGTGAAATTGCAGAGCGCCAAATTCAAAAACAGAAATATTCATTATAAAAATTCATAAATATACAAGTGTTATACATCGGTTTAAAGATTAACTTCTTGTTAATCCAATCACGGTGTCAGATTTCAAAAAGGATTTACGGCAAAAGCATAACATGCGATTATCTGAGAACAGCACCCAGCAGACAAATCATTACAAACAGTAACCAGCCAAGTAGAGGAGTTACACAAGTCAGAAATAGTGATAAACTTACCTTTGATGATCTTCATATGGTTGCACTCACAAGACTCACATTTACTCAATAAATGTTCATTTTGTTCGATAAAGTCCCGCTTTAAATCCAGAAACCTCCGTTTTGATCACGCGTTTTGTTCAGTAATCCACAGGCTCAAAGGCAGTCACAACAGACAGATGAAAAATCCGAAGAGTATCAGTAAAGTTCGTAGAAACATGTCAAATGATGTTTACAATCAATCCTCGGGTTGTTTTCAGTCATAATAATCAATAACATTTCAACCGGACAAAAGCTTCGTCAATATAAAAGGAAAACAAGAAAGGTGTGCTCTCGGTCACGCGCAGGAAAAATCTCTGGGACATTGAATGGTCCACTCATTCAGACTGCTCTTACTCCCTCATTTTTCAGAATACAAGCCTGGAACAATCTCTAAAGACTGTTGACATCTAGTGGAAGCCATAGGAAGTGCAATTTGAGTCCTAAGTCAATGGATACTGTAATGGCATTCAAAAATAAAAATATCCCACTTCCTGGATGTATTTTTCTCAGGTTTTCACCTGCCATATCAGTTATGTTATACTCACAGACATTATTGTAATAGTTTTGGAAACTGTATACTGTTTTCTATCCGAATCTACCAGTTATATGCATATCCTAGCTTCTGTGCCTGAGTAGCAGGCAGTTTACTTTGGGAACACTTTTCATCCGGAGGTGAAAATAGTGCCCCCAACCCTAGTGAGGTTAAGATTGAATCCTACTACACCGGCTCTGATACTTGTCGGATGTGGCAGGGCTTGAAAACTATTACGGACTATAAAGGAAAACCCAGCCATTAGCTGCCTAGACGCGAGCCTACCAGACCGGCTTTATGCTCGCTTCCAGGCAAGCAACACTGAAGCATGCATGAGAGCACTAGCTGTTCCAGACAACTGTGTGATAACGCTCTCGGTAGCCTATGTGAGCAACACCTTTAAACAGGTCAACATTCACAAAGCTGCGGGGCCAGATGGATTACCAGGACGTGTCTTCAAAGCATGCGAGGACCAACTGGCAAGTGTCTTCCCTGACATTTTCAACCTCTCCTTGACCGAGTCTGTAATACCTGAATGTTTCAAGCAGACCACCATAGTCCCTGTGCCCAAGGAAGCGAAGGTAACCTGCCTAAATGATTATCGCCCCGTAGCACTCATGTCGGTAGCCATGAAGTGCTTTGAAAGGCTGGTCATGGCTCACATCAACAGCATCCTCCCAGATATCCTAGACCAGGGGTGTCAAAGTCAAATGGACGGAGGGCCAAATAAAAAATTTAGCTACAAGCCGAGGGCCGGACTGTTTGAATGTTCATTGAAAATTTTTTAAATGACGCATATAGTCTAGTGAACCTAATTGAACCTACTGAAAACCTAACAAATATATTCCAATATGATTAGATAAATAAAGCAATATTTTCTTATTTCACCTGTCGCGTTTTCCTCTTGCATCTTTTCCCGTATCTTTCTCCACCAGTCCGCTCCTGTGTCCACACATCGCAGGTGCTCCGTCGGTTGTCAAACCCACGAGTTTTTCCCAAGGCAGCTCCATCTCATTTACACATCTTGACACCTCTTCATACAAATCATGCCCCGTAGTTGTGCCATGCATAGGACGTAAAGCCAAAAACTCCTCTGTCACGCTTAGGCTGGAGTCCACTCCGCGGATGAAAATTGACAACTGGGCAATGTCAGAAATGTCGGTGCTCTCATCCACAGCCAAGGAATATGCAATGAAATCTTTTCCCTTTTTCACAAGCTGCTCTTTTAGATTGATGGACAACTGGTCTACTCTCTCGGCAATGGTGTTTCTGCTCAGACTCACATTTAAAAAGAGTTGCCTTTTTTCTGGGCAAACTTCGTCACAAACTTTAATCATGCAGTTTTTGATGAAATCCCCTCCGTAAATGGCCGGGCTGATTTAGCGATCTCTTCTGCCAAAATAAAACTGGCCTTGACAGCAGCCTGGCCTTGTGATTTGGCTTTTTTGAACAGAGCCTGTCGAGATTTGAGGCCTCGTTTTAATTCCTCTGCCTTTTGTAGCCTTTGTTCCATGTCCATATTCTTGTTGTTGTCCGCGTGTTTCGTTTCATAATGTCGTCTCAGATTATACTCTTTCAGTACCGCCACACTTTCTCCACACAGAAGACACACAGGTTTTCCAGCTACCTCCGTGAACAAATACTCCGACTCCCACCTTGTTTGAAACCCCCCGGTTCTCAGTGTCCACCTTCCGTTTTGCCATTTTTGATGGGTATCTGAAAGTTAATTTTACTGTGATGCTGACAACTGCTGTGCCAATAAATATTGAAATGAAGCAGCCTACTGCTCGGTGCGTCACCGTTGCATTGTGGGAAATGTAGTATTGGTGCGTGTAAAAGATCTGCGGGCTGCCGGCTTGCTGCGGTCTGCGGGCCGGTTCTAATAATAAATCAAGATCATCCCAGGGGCCGTAAAAAAACCTTCTCGCGGGCCGGATGTGGCCCGCGGGCCTTGACTCTGACATATGTGTCCTAGACCCACTCCAATTCGCATAAACTTATTCCACAGATGACGCAATCTCAATCGCACTCCACGCAGCCTTTTCCCACCTGGACAAAAGGACCTATGTGAGAATGCTGTTCATTGACTACAGGTCAGTGTTCAACACCATAGTGCCACAAAGCTCATCACTAAGCTAAGGACCCTGGGACTAAACACCTCTTTCTACATCTGGATCCTGGACTTCCTGACGGACCACCCCCATGTGGTAAGGGTAGGCAACAATACGTCTGCCACTCTGATCCTCTTGTGTATTCCCTGTTCACCCATGACTGCGTGGCCAAACACGACTCCAACACCATTATTAAGTTTGCTGACGACACAACAGTGGTAGGCCTGATCACAGAAAATGATGAGACAGCCTATAGGGAGGAGGTCAGAGACCTGGCAGTGTGGTTCCAGAACAACATCCTCTTCCTCAATGTGAGCAAGACAAAGGAGCTGATTGTGGACTACAGGAAAATGTGGGCCGAACAGGCCCCCATTAACATCGACGGGGCTGTAGTGGAGCGAGTCGAGAGTTTCAAGTTCCTTGGTGTCCACATCACCAACAGACTATAATGGTCCAAAAACACCAAGACAATCATGAAGAGGGCACGAAAAATATTTTCCACCTCAGGAGACTGAAAAGATTTGTCATGGGTCCCATTGTTTTCATTAATTGAAAACTCTTAATCTATTTTATGAGAATTTGTAAAATTCTTGTTTGCATAAAATAGATGGAGACCAGTCTTTTCAGTAATAGGTAACATAATTTATTCTCGGAGCGTGCTGCCACTTAACCACGAGCAACAGTTTATATACAGATCATGATGTCATTTCATTGCTTTAACAGAATCCCCTCCTCTCGACCGGGACAAAGTGAGGTGAAAAGTTCATTCTAACTTACTAACACACTCCCAGGTAACTTTTGACCCCTCAACATTATCGATCACCACTGAGCTGACAGTTCTAATTAACAGAAAACTTAGGAATGCACTCACTGTCTTATCTAAAAACCTCAGAGCTCAGTTCCGTAGGTTCAACCATAGACCTTATCTGTTTTCACAGTCCACAACCCATTTGTTTCTTCCTAGTTGAAATGGTGTTCATTAACTTGTGAAGTGTGAGTACATCTTGGTCAGCGTTTTGAGGATTTCACCCCTCTCTGCTTCTTTCAGCATAACCTCAAGGACAGTGGCTGATATCCAACAGAAGCCTGGTATTTCACACATTACGCATAGGCTTCTTGATGTCTTTATGTGTGTGATTATTTCAGTGGCTCGATTATTCCTGAAGTACTCCTCCTTCTGTGGGTCATTGAACCCTCATACCTCTGTCACCTGGTCAAAACACTTAGAAGACATCTGCTTGGCTGCTGCAGGTCTGGAGGTAATCCAGAGGAGAGCTTGGTGAAGCAAACTCCCCTTAATGAGGTTTGTCAGCAGCACATCCACTGAAGTTGGCACTGTGATGTCAGACAGGTCCTTGTTGTTCTGGAAATCTAGAGGAAGTCGACACTCATCCAGACCATCAAAAATTATTTATTTTATCAATTCTTTCAATCTCTTTCAGCTCTGGGAAGTAGAAAGACAGAAGTTGCATCAGACTATATTTTCCCGTTTTCAGGTTAAGATCACAGAAAAGAAGAGGAAACATTAAATGAACATCCTGATTGGCCTTTCCCTCTGCTCAGTCAAGGATTAACTTCTGCACAGAGACTGTTTTTCAAATGCCAGCAATTCCTTTTGTAACACATTTCTGATATGTATCTGTTGTGCAGGGAAAGGCTTGAAGATGTCATTGCATTTGATTGGTAACTCTTGTGTTGTGAGCATCTTGGATGCCATCTCTATCAGTCTCACCGTCAGAGATTTCCTCCTCTTCTTCCGAAGAGGAGAGGCGAAAAGGATCAGAGGACCAATATGCGGCGTGGTAAGTGTCCATGGTTCTTTTAATACGTAAATGTACACATCAACACTACAAAACAATAAACATGGCAAACCTAAGCAGTCCTATCTGGTGCAAGGACAGAGACAGGAACAATCACCCACAAACACACAGTGAAACCCAGGCTACCTAAGTATGATTCTCAATCAGAGACAACTAATGACACCTGCCTCTGATTGAGAACCATACTAGGCCGAAACATAGAAATACCCCAAAACATAGAAAAACAAACATAGACTGCCCACCCAACTCACGTCCTGACCATACTAAATAATGACAAAACAAAGGAAATAAATGTCAGAACGTGACACTCACCTCATGTTCATTATCAACCCCTCCACTTTCTGTGATGTAGAGCTCTGTGTAGATGTCCTTTCATAGAGAGTTTGGCTTCCAATATTTGTTGCTATTTCTTTCCCAGTTTAGCTTTAATTTCTTGCTGGGCTTTCAGAAGTGTTGGGCTTACAGCTAGGATAACAATGAGTATTATAAAACTATAAAATTGACTTTTTACATTTGAAAGTTAGTGAGAGAGAGAGAGAGAGAGAGAGAGAGAGAGAGAGAGAGAGAGAGAGAGAGAGAGAGAGAGAGAGAGAGAGAGAGAGACGAAAGTATTTCCCATGACTGTGCCTTAAAGCCAAATGTTTTCCTGGCCCACCACTCCACCCTGGACTTGAACAGCCTCTATGACCAGGTCCACCTCTACAAGGCAGCAGTGCCCATCTTCGCCCGGACTCTAAAGGACATCGCTCTCATACGTGTCCCCAACACTTCGTACAGGAGCAACAGATCAATAGACACCCCGCCCAGACCAGCGAGACACTCTCCCAGACCTGCGGGACACCCCCTGGACCTACACATAGAGGACACACGCCAAGAGGACTTACATCCAGACCACAGCATCCCCCAGCCACATCAACACCCCCAACCCAACCAATCAACACCCCCCTAAGTCAACCATGCCCACACCCCATTTAGGCCCCCTCAGATCAGACCTGTGCCCCTCCTGCCCATCCCATGCACCCCACCCCCGCAAAAAGGGCCTCAACATGGAAGTCACACATACGCCCAGGCAGTGAGCGGGCAAACAGGCCCAACTGCCACTCTTACACTAGTCCAAGCCAATGGCATGTACCAGATGCTCAGCAGGCTCTGCTCACACTTACTGGCCTGAGACCAAACCACACGACCAACAACATTGGACACTTTATGGAACGCAAAGCATTCACTATATCATCCTGGAATATCCAAGGCCTGAGGTCATTTGCCTTTGGCCTAAAGAACAGGAACCCGGACTTCACCAAAGAAATCGGTAATACAGACATTGTCATCCTGCAAGAAACCTGGTATAGAGGAGACAGACCCATTGGTTACCCTCTAGGTTACAGAGAGCTGGTAGTCCTATCCACCAAACTACCAGGTGTGAAACAGGGAAGGGACTCAGGGGGTATGCTAATTTGGTATAGAGCAGACCTAACTCATTACATTAAATTAATCAAAACAGGATTTTTTTTACATTTGGCTAGAAATTCAAAAAGAAATTATCTTAACAGAGAAAAATGTCCTCCTGTGTGCTACCTATATCCCCCCACTAGAATCCCCATACTTTAATGAAGTCAGCTTCTCCATCCTGGAGGGGGAAATCAATCATTTCCAGGCCCAGGGACATGTACTAGTCTGTGGCGACCTAAATGCCAGAACCGGACAAGAACCTGACACCCTCAGCACACAGGGGGACAAACACCTGCCTGCAGGTGACAGCATTCCCTCCCCCATATGCCCGCCTAGGCACAACTATGACAACATAACCAACCAAAACAGGTCACAACTCCTGCAGCTCTGTCGCACGCTGGGTATGTACATAGTCAATGGTAGGCTTCAAGGGGACTCCTATGGTAGGTACACCTATAGCTCATCTCTTGGCAGTAGTACTGTAGACTACTTTATCACTGACCTCAACCCAGAGTCTCTCAGAGCGTTCACAGTCAGCCCACTGACACCCCTATCAGACCACAGCAAAATCACAGTCTACTTGAACAGAGCAATACTCAATCGTGAGGTTTCAAAGCCAAAGGAACTGAGTAACATTAAGAAATGCTATAGATGGAAGGAATGCAGTTTGGAAACCTACCAAAAAACAATTAGGCAAAAACAAATTCAATCCCTTTTAGACAATTTCCTGGGTAAAATGTTCCACTGTAATAGTGAAGGTATAAACATGGCAGTAGAAAATCTTAACAGTATATTTGACCTCTCAGCTTCCCTATCAAATCTAAAAATCTCAAATAGAAAACCGATGAAAATGAATGAACAATGACAAATAGTTTGATGAAGAATGCAAAAATCTAAGAAAGCAATTGAGAAACCTGTCCAACCAAAAACATAGAGACCCGGAAAACCTGAGTCTACGCCTTCACTATGGTGAATCACTAAAACAATACAGAAATACACTATGGAAAAAGAAGGAACAGCACGTCAGAAATCAGCTCAATGTAATTGAAGAATCCATAGACTCTAACCACTTCTGGAAAAATTGGAAAACACTAAACAAACACAAAGAATTATCTATCCAAAATGGAGATGTATGTGTAAACCACTTCTCCAATATTTTTTGCTCTATAACAAAGAATAAAGAGCAAAAACATATACAGGATCAAATACAAATCTTATAATCAACTATTCAAGTCTACCAGAACCCACTGGATTCTCCAATTACATTGAATGAACTACAGGACAAAATACAAACCCTCCAACCCAAAAAGGCATGTGGTGTTGATGGTATCCTTAATGAAATGATCAAATATACAGACAACAAATTCCAATTGGCTATACTAAAACTCTTTAACATCATCCTTAGCTCTGGCATCTTCCCCAATATTTGGAACCAAGGACTGATCACCCCAATCCACAAAAGTGGAGACAAATTTGACCCCAATAACTACCGTGGGATATGCGTCAACAGCAACCTTGGGAAAATCCTCTGCATTATTATTAACAGCAGACTCGTACATTTCCTCAATGAAAACAATGTACTGAGCAAATGGAAAATTGTCTTTTTACCAAATTACCGTACAACAGATCATGTATTCACCCTGCAAACCCTAATTGACAACCAAACAAACCAAAACAAAGGCAGAGTCTTCTCATGCTTTGTTGATTTAAAAAAAGCCTTCGACTCAATTTGGCATGAGGTTCTGCTTTACAAATTGATGGAAAGTGGTGTTGCGGTAAAACACATGACATTATAAAATCCATGTATACAAACAACAAGTGTGCGGTTAAAATTGGCAAAAAACACGCACATTTCTTCACACAGGGCCGTGGGGTGAGACAGGGATGCAGCTTAAGCCCCACCCTCTTCAACATATATATCAACGAATTGGCGCGGGCACTAGAAAAGTCTGCAGCACCCGGCATCACCCTATTAGAATCTGAAGTCAAATGTCTACTGTTTGCTGATGATCTGGTGCTTCTGTCACCAACCAAGGAGGGCCTACAGCAGCACCTAGATATTCTGCACAGATTCTGCCAGACCTGGGTCCTGACAGTAAATCTCAAAAAGACCAAAATAATGGTATTCCAAAAAAGGTTCAGTCGCCAGGGCCACAAATACAAATTCCATCTAGACACCATTGCCCTAGAGCACACAAAAAAACTATACATGCCTTGGCCTAAACATCAGCGCCACAGGTAACTTCCACAAAGCTGTGAATGATCTGAGAGACAAGGCAAGAAGGGCATTCTATGCCATCAAAAGGAACATAAAATTCAACGTACCAATTATGATCTGGCTAAAAATACTTGAATCAGTCATAGAGCCCATTGCCCTTTAAGGTTGTGAGATCTGGGGTCCACTCACCAACCAAGACTTCACAAAATGGGACAAACACCAAATTGAGACTCTGCATGCAGAATTCTGCAAAAATATCCTCAGTGTACAACATAGAACACCAAATAATGCATGCAGAACAGAATTAGGCCGATACCCACTAATGATCAAAATCCAGAAAAGAGCCGTTAAATTCAACAACCACCTAAAAGGAAGCGATTCCCAAACCTTCCATAACAAAGCCCTCACCTACAAAGAGATTAACCTGGAGAAGAGTCCCCTAAGCAAGCTGGTCCTGGGGCTCTGTTCACAAACACACCCCACAGATCGCCAGGACAGCAACACAATTAGACCCAAGCAAATCATGAGAAAACAAAAAGATAATTACTTGACACATTGGAAAGAATTACCAAAAATCTGAGTAAACTAGAATGCTATTTGGCCCTAAACAGAGAATACACAGTGGCAGAATACCTCACCACTGTGATTGACCCAAACTTAAGGAAAGCTTTGACTATGCACAGATTCAGTGAGCATAGCCTTGCTATTGAGAAAGGCCGCCGTAGGCAGACATGGCTCTCAAGAGAAGACAGGCTATGTGTATACTGCCCACAAAATGAGGTGGAAACTGAGCTGCACTTCCTAACCTCCTGCCCAATATATGACCATATTAGAGACACATATTTCCCTCAGATTACAGAGATCCACAAAGAATTCCAAAACAAACGCAATTTTGATAAACTCCCATATCTACTAGGTGAAATTCCACAGTGTGCCATCACAGCAGCACTATGTGTGACCTGTTGCCATGAGAAAAGGGCAACCAGTGAAGAACAAACACCATTGTAAATACAACCCTTATTTATGCTTTTTTATTTTCCCTTGTGTACTTCAACCATTTGTACATTGTTAGAACACTGTATATATACATAATATGATATTTGTAATGTCAGTGTTTTGAAACTTCTGTATGTGTAATGTTTACTGTTCATTTTTATTGTTTATTTTACTTTTGTATATTATCTACCTCACTTTGGCAATGTTAACACGTTTCCCATGCCAAGAAAGCCCCTTGAATTGAATTGAGAGAGAGAGAGCAAGAGAGAGAGACACAGACAGACAGACAGACAGACAGACAGACAGACAGACAGACAGACAGACAGACAGACAGACAGACAGACAGACAGACAGACAGACAGACAGACAGACAGACAGACAGACAGACAGACAGACAGACAGACAGACAGACAGACAGACAGACAGACAGACAGACAGACAGACAGACAGACAGACAGAGGTTGACAGCTCTTTGGTCTTGGCCATAGTGGAGTTTGGAGTGTGCCTGTTTGAGGTTGTGGACGGGTGTCTTTTATACTGATAACAAGTTCAAACAGGTGCCATTAATACAGGTAACGAGTGGAGGACAGAGGAGCCTCTTAAAGAAGAAGTTACAGGTCTGTGAGAGCCAGAAATCTTGCTTGTTTGTAGGTGACCAAATACTTATTTTCCACCATAATTTGCAAATAAATTCAGAAAAAACCCTACAATGTGATTTTCTGGATTTTTTTTCTAATTTTGTCTGTCATAGTTGAAGTATACCTATGATGAAAATTACAGGTCTCTCTCATCTTTTTAAGAGGGAGAACTTGCACAATTGGTGGCTGACTAAATATTTTTTTGGGGTGGCCAGTCCTCTTCTGGCTGTGCCGGGTGGAGATTATAACAGAACATGGCCAAGATGTTCAAATATTCATAAATGACCAGCATGGTCGAATAATAATAAGGCACCCCACATATGCTCTCTCTAATTCTCTCTTTCTTTCTCTCTCTCTCTCTCTCTCTCTCTCTCTCGGAGGACCTGAGCCCTAGGACCGTGCCCCAGGACTACCTGACATGATGACTCCTTGCTGTCCCCAGTCCACCTGACTGTGCTGCTGCTCCAGTTTCAACTGTTCTGCCTTATTATTATTCGACCATGCTGGTCATTTATGAACATTTGAACATCTTGGCCATGTTCTGTTTTAATCTCCACCCGGCACAGCCAGAAGAGGACTGGCCACCCCTCATAGCCTGGTTCCTCTCTAGGTTTCTTCCTAGGTTTTGGCCTTTCTAGGGAGTTTTTCCTAGCCACCGTGCTTCCACACCTGCATTGCTTGCTGTTTGGGGTTTTAGGCTGGGTTTCTGTACAGCACTTTGAGATATCAGCTGATGTACGAAGGGCTATATAAATACATTTGATTTGATTTGATTGGATTTTTTTGCCCCACTGTACATGTAGGTAGAGTTATTAAAGTGACTATGCATAGATGATAACAACAGAGAGTAGCAGTGGTGTAAAAGATGGTGGGAGTGGGGGGGATGCAAATAGTCTGGGTAGCCATTTGATTAGGTGTTTAGGAGTCTTATGGCTCGGGGGTAGAAGCTGTTTAGAAATCCTCTTGGACCTAGACTCCGGTACCGCTTGCTGTGCAGCGGTAGCAGAGAGAAAGTCTATGACTAGAGTGGCTGGAGTCTTTGACAATTTTTTGGGCCTTCCTCCGACACCACCTGATATAGAGGTCCTGGATGGATGGCAGGAAGCTTGGCCCCAGTGAAATACTGGGCTGTTTGCACTAGCCTCTGTAGTGCCTTGCGGTCGGACGCCGAGCAGTTGCCATACCAGGCAGTAATGCAACCAGTCAATGGTGCAGCTGTAGAACCTTTTGAGGATCTGAGGACCCATGACAAATCTTTTCAGTCTCCTGAGGAGGAATAGGTTTTGTCATGCTCTCCTCATGACTATCTTGTTGTGATTGGACCATGTTAGTTTGTTGGTGATGTGGACACCAAGGAACTTGAAGCTCTTAATCTGCTCCACTGCAGCCCCGTTGATGAGAATGGGAGTGTGCTGGGTCCTCTTTTTCCTGTAGTCCACAATCATCTCCTTTGCCTTGATCACATTGAGGGAAAGATTGTTGTCCTGGCACCACACGGCCAGGTTTCTAACCTCCTCCCTATAGGCTGCCTCGTCGTTGTCGGTGATCAGGCCTGCCACTGTTGTTTCATCTGTGCACAGGCACTATGGTGGTCTGCTTAAAACATGTTGGTATTATAGACTCGGACAGGGAGAGGTTGAAAATGTCAGTGAAGACACTTACCAGTTGGTCAGCGCGTGCTCGCAGTACACTTCCTGGTTACCCGTCTGGTCCTGTGGCCTTGTGAATGTTTACCTGTTTAAAGGTCTTACTCACATCGGCTGTGATCACACAGTCTTCCAGAACAGCTGGTGCTCTCATGCATGTTTCAGTGTTATTTGCCTCGAAGTGAGCATAGAAGTAGTTTAGCTCGTCTAGTAGGCTCATGTCACTGGTCAGCTCTCGGCTGTGCTTTCCATTGTAGTCTGTCATGGTTTGCAAGCCCTGCCACATCCGACGAGCGTCAGAGCCGATGTAGTACGATTCGATCTTAGTCCTGTATTGACGCATTGCCTGTTTGATGGTTCGTCGGAGGGCATAGCGGGATTTCTTATAAGCTTCCGGGTTAGAGTCCAGAGTCCCGCTCCTTGAAAGCGGCAGCTCTACCCTTTATCTCAGTGCGTTTGTTGCCTGTAATCCATGGCTTCTGGTTGGGGGTATGTACATACGGTCACTGTGGGGACGACATCATCGATGCACTTATTGATAAAGTCACTGATTGATGTGGTGTACTCCTCAATGCCAGCGGAGGAATCCCATAGTGACAACTGTAAAGTTTGGTGGAGGAGGAATAATGGTCAGGGGCTGTTTTTCATGGTTCGGGCTAGGCCCCTTAGTTCCAGTGAAGAGAAATATCAACTCCAAATCATACAATGACATTCTAGATGATTTTGTGCTTCCAACTTCATGGCACTAGTTTGGGGAAGGCCCCTTTCTTTTTCAGCATGACAATGCTCACGTGCACAAAGCGAGGTCGATACAGAAATGGTTTGTCGAGATCGGTGCGGAAGGACTTGACTGACCTGCACAGAGCCCTGACCTTAACCCCATCGAACACCTTTGGGAGGAATTGGAACACAGACTGCAAGCCAGGCCTAATCACCCAACATCTGTGTCCGACCTTAATGCACTTGTGGCTGAATGGAAGCAAGTCCCCGCAGCAATCTTCCAACATCTAGTGGTTAGCCATCCACAAGAGTGGAGGCTGTTATAGCAGCGTAAGGGGGATCAACTTTTGGAATGAGATGTTCGACTATCAGGGGTCCACATACTTTTGGTCCAAGCTGAATTCAGGTGGTTGTCACTCTTCATTGATAACAGGCTGGGTGTAAGTGACTCAGCTCCGTTTCTCTTTCTGACTCCAGAGATAACAACCTAAAAACATTAATTTACCTTCATATGACTTGAGTTTTAAAAATATAAATAGATATTTCAGCTGCAACTATTCCTCATCCTCTTGCTGCAGCCTGGACTTATAACTTTCATATACTTCCTCATCGGTCAGAGGTTCCCTGCTGAATTCAGGTGTTTGAAACATTAAATTGTCACTCTTCATTGATAACAGGCTGGGTGTAGGTGATTCTGCTCCCTTCCGCACTCTGACTCTGGAGATAAAAATAATGAAATATTAGCTTACCTTTCATGTGGCCACACTATAACACGTCTTGTGTTGAATCCCAGCCAAGATGTTATTACTTAATTGTTTACAAATAACAACAATGTAAACAAACTATGTTTAGCTTGAAAATATATTTTAAAAACCATTGTGTGGATGTCATGGACTGTCAGTGTCACGCCCTGACCTTAGTATTCTTTGTTTTCTTTATTATTTTGGTTAGGTCAGGGTGTGACATGGGTGATATATGCATTTTTGTCTTATTCTAGGGTGTTTGTACTGTCTAGGGGTTTTGTAGTTTAATGGGGTTGGTTCATCTAGGTGTTTATGTAGGTCTATGGTTGCCTAGATTGGTTCTCAATTAGAGGCAAGTGTTTATCGTTGTCTCTGATTGGGAACCATATTTAGGCAGCCATCTTCTTTGGGTATTTGGTGGGTTATTGTATATGTTATGTTGCATGTTTGCATAGTGTTTATATAGCGGTCACGGTCGTCTTTATCGCTTTTTGTTTAAGTGTTCATTAAAATGAAGAATGTATTCTAACCACGCTGCGCTTTAGTCCGCTTCTTACGACGATCGTGACAGTCAGCCCTAGCATCTAGAGCACTGTCTATGCAGTTGAGAGGGGTTACATTTTTCAGTCTTTAAAAGCACACTCCTTCATTTGTTCTTTAGCCGAATGTTTTTTTGTATACAGAACTCATTCAGTACCTCTTAGAACTAATGCCTTGAAGGAGGCTCATTTTAGAGACAGGGGTCCTCTCTCTCTCTCTCTCTCTCTCTCTCGTTGTTGCAGAGGCAGTGGTCTTCTTCTCTCTCTCTCTCTCGTCGTTGCAGAGGCAGTGGTCTTCTTCTTCTCTCTCTCTCTCGTCGTTGCAGAGGCAGTGGTCTTCTTCTCTCTCTCCCCAGATAGAGTCAATGCAGAGGCCACTTCCCCTTAATCTCTCTTCCCAGAGAGACTCATTAGTCGACCCTCAGAGGAAGCATTAGTCAACCCTCAGCAAAAGTTCCTTAGATACAGATAACAAAGATGAATTGTCAATACTTCACAACTGAACAATAGTAAATTATGAACAAGAACCATAAACAAGTAGACACATTCTTCATTATACAGAAACAAATACGCTGATTCGGTGTGCGAGTTCATTAGAACGTGCGTTGAAGATTTCGTTCCCATAGCAACGATAAAAACATTCCCTAACCAGAAACCGTGGATTGATGGCAGCATTCGCTTGAAACTGAAAGCGCGAACCACTGCTTTTAATCAGGGCAAGGTGTCTGGTAACATGACCGAATATAAACAATGCAGCTATTCCCTCCGCAAGGCTATTAAACAAGCTAAGCGTCAGTACAGAGACAAAGTAGAATCTCAATTAAACGGCTCAGACACAAGAGGCATGTGGCAGGGTCTACAGCATGGGTGTCAAACTCTGGCCAAATTTGGCCCGCGGGGTAATTATATTTGGCCCGCGAGGCAATACCAAATTACTACTAGAGCTGGCCCGCCGGTATTATACAGCGCATTCACCACTAATACTACGAATCCCATAACGCTCTGCTGTTTTCGCGCGCCAATCAGGACAGGACCCAGAAACGCTCTCTCCTCTGTGACAGTAGTCATAGCAACATAGACGCTACAACTGTCAGCGAGCTAACCCTTCCCAAAGATGGCGAAAAGAAAGGCAGAAAACAGGAGCTTTCTGGACAAGTGGGAGGCAGAATATCTGTTTACATATGTAAAAGACAAACCTGTTTGTCTTGTTTGTGGAGTCAACGTGGCTGTATGTAAGGAGTACAACATTAGACGACACTATGAAACGAAACACCATGACAAATACAAGGACCTGGACGTGACTCAAAGGAGCCAGAAAGTAGAGGAGATGAAAAGAAGTTTGGTTTCACAACAGAATATGTTTAAAAAAGCCACATCACAAAGCAAGGCTGCTGTAAAGGCTAGTTATATAGTGGCAGCAGAGATCGCAAAATCAGCCCGGCCCTTTAATGAGGGAGAGTTCATGAAAAAGTGCATGATGAAGGTTTGTGACCTCGTATGCCCAGAGAAAAAACAAGCATTTTCAAACGTGAGCCTGAGCAGGAACACAGTAGCTGATCGCACATGTGATCTTGCCACCAATCTGTATGACCAGCTGATGGAAAAGGGAAAAGATTTTGTTGCGTTCTCCCTCGCTGTGGATGAGAGCTGCGACGCATCTGATACTGCTCAGCTGTCAGTCTTCATCCGTGGAGTGGACTCAAATCTGTGTGTTACGGAGGAGCTATTAGGATTCAAATCAATGCATGGCACAACCACAAGAAAGGAAATCTTTGAGGAGGTTTCCAAATGTGTAACTGAAATAAAGCTGCCGTGGGATAAACTCGTTGGATTAACGACAGATGGTGCGCCAGCGATGTGCGGTAAAAAGAGTGGACTGGTGGGCATGGTTCGGGAGAAGATGCGGGAAGAGAACTGTGCAGGTGAGCTAACTGTTTACCACTGCATCATACATCAGGAAGCACTGTGTGCCAAAGCCCTAAAGATGGAACATGTTATGACCACAGTAACACAGGTAGTTAACTTTATAAGAGCCAAAGGTCTAAATCACCGCCAGTTTAAATCTTTTCTGGAGGAGTGTGGTTCGGAATACGCAGACGTGCCGTATCACACAGAGGTGAGATGGCTAAGCAGAGGAAAAGTACTGAACAGATGTTTCGAGCTGCGTGAGGAAATATGTCAATTCCTGGAAACCAAAGGGAAGGATACAGCAGAGCTCCGGGAGCAAAAGTTCCTGTGAGAGCTGGCCGTTCTCTGTGACATCTCGAGCCATCTCGATGCGCTGAACCTGCAGCTTCAGGGGCGGGGGCGCATCATCACAGACATGTACGCTGCAGTGAGGGCCTTCAAAACTAAACTGTGCCTGTGGGAGAATCAGATGCTGCAAGGCAACCCTTGCCATTTTCCCTGCTGCCGATCCATAAAAGCGCAGATCTCTACCGCCGTGTTTCCATGCGCACAGTTTGCTGAAAAACTCAGTGTTCTCGCCGCTGAGTTTAGCCAGCAATTTGCCGACTTCGATGCCCAGAAATGCAAGTTTGAACTGCTTAGTAATCCCTTCGCAGTTGATGTGGAAAATGCACCAACCAACATCCAAATGGAGCTGATTGAACTCCAGTGCAACGACACGCTGAAGTCAAAGTATGATGCTGTGGGCGCCGCACAGTTTCCACGGTTCATCCCTGACACAATGCCTCAGCTCCGCACCCAAGCTGCTCAGATGCTCTCCATGTTCGGCAGCACTTATCTATGCGAGCAACTTTTCTCCTCGATGAAGATGACCAAAACAACTCACAGGAGACGTCTGACTGATGAACATCTTCGCTCGATACTGAGGATTTCTTCAGCTCAGAGCTTGAGCCCAGACATTGATGAACTAGCATCCAAGAAGAGATGCCAGGTATCTGGCTTGGGCACATCAGATTAGACCAGTGTGCAATAATTAACGTTTTCTTCATGCACTTTTTCTTGCTACAAGACATGGGCTTGAATGGTTGATTGATTTATTATCATTTTATTTGGAAAATTATTAGCCTGTGGAAAAAGTTTATTTTGGTATTTAAATCAGAAGGCTGCAAATAGAAAAGAGGCATACAATTTTTATTAAAATTTTATTTATTTAATAAATGAATGCCATTGATGTGTTTTTTCATTTGAAATTCGATTTTGCATGTCTCCACTATTAAATTATATATTGTATGGTAATAAGCGATGCTTGTTCCATATTCAATGTTAAAGCAAAACTTGTTTGGGTCCATATTAAAAGGTTAATTTGTTCAATGTTGGCCCGTGACTTTGTTCAGGTTTTACTTTTTGGCCCACTGGGTATTTGAGTTTGACACCCCTGGTCTACAGTCAATCACGGACTACAAGAAGAAACCCAGCCCAGTCACGGACCAGGATGTCTTGCTCCCAGGCAGACTAAATAACTTTTTTGCCCGCTTTGAGGACAATACGGTGCCACTGACACGGCCTGCAACGAAAACATGCGGTCTCTCCTTCACTGCAGCCGAGGTGAGTAAGACATTTAAACGTGTTAACCCTCGCAAGGCTGCAGGCCCAGGCGGCATCCCCAGCCGCGCCCTCAGAGCATGCGCAGACCAGCTGGCCGGTGTGTTTACGGACATATTCAATCAATCCCTATACCAGTCTGCTGTTCCCACATGCTTCAAGAGGGCCACCATTGTTCCTGTTCCCAAGAAAGCTAAGGTAACTGAGCTAAACGACTATCGCCCCATAGCAATCACTTCCGTCATCATGAAGTGCTTTGAGAGACTAGTCAAGGACCATATCACCTCCACCCTACCTGACACCCTAGACCCACTCCAATTTGCTTAACGCCCAAATAGGTCCACAGACGACGCAATCTCAACCACACTGCACACTGCCCTAACCCACCTGGACAAGAGGAATACCTATGTGAGAATGCTGTTCATCGACTACAGCTCGGCATTCAACACCATAGTACCCTCCAAGCTCGTCATCAAGCTCGAGACCCTGGGTCTCGACCCCGCCCTGTGCAACTGGGTACTGGACTTCCTGACGGGCCGCCCCCAGGTGGTGAGGGTAGGCAACAACATCTCCTCCCCGCTGATCCTCAACACGGGGGCCCCACAAGGGTGCGTTCTGAGCCCTCTCCTGTACTCCCTGTTCACCCACGACTGCGTGGCCACGCACGCCTCCAACTCAATCATCAAGTTTGCGGACGACACAACAGTGGTATGCTTGATTACCAACAACGACGAGACGGCCTACAGGGAGGAGGTGAGGGCCCTCGGAGTGTGGTGTCAGAAAAATAACCTCACACTCAACGTCAACAAAACCAAGGAGATGATTGTGGACTTCAGGAAACAGCAGAGGGAACACCCCCCTATCCACATCGATGGAACAGTAGTGGAGAGGGTAGCAAGTTTTAAGTTCCTCGGCATACACATCACAGACAAACTGAATTGGTCCACTCACACTGACAGCGTCGTGAAGAAGGCGCAGCATCCTGGCGGGCTGTATCAAAAGCACTCACAAACTTCTACAGATGCACAATCGAGAGCATCCTGGCGGGCTGTATCACTGCCTGGTACGGCAACTGCTCCGCCCCCAACCGTAAGGCTCTCCAGAGGGTAGTGAGGTCTGCACAACGCATCACCGGGGGCAAACTACCTGCCCTCTAGGACACCTACACCACCCGATGTTACAGGAAGGCCATAAAGATCATCAAGGACATCAACCACCCGAGCCACTGCCTGTTCACCCCGCTATCATCCAGAAGGAGAGGTCAGTACAGGTGCATCAAAGCTGGGACCAAGAGACTGAAAAACAGCTTCTATCTCAAGGCCATCAGACTGTTAAACAGCCACCACTAACATTGAGTGGCTGCTGCCAACACACTGTCATTGACACTGACCCAACTCCAGCCATTTTAATAATGGGAATTGATGGGAAATGATGTAAATATATCACTAGCCACTTTAAACAATGCTACCTTATATAATGTTACTTACCCTACATTATTCATCTCATATGCATACGTATATACTGTACTCTATATCATCGACTGCATCCTTATGTAATACATGTATCACTAGCCACTTTAACTATGCCACTTTCTTTACTTTGTCTACATACTCATCTCATATGTATATACTGTACTCAATACCATCTACTGTATGCTGCCCTGTACCATCACTCATTCATATATCCTTATGTACATATTCTTTATCCCCTTACACTGTGTATAAGACAGTAGTTTTGTAATTGTTAGTTAGATTACTTGTTGGTTATCACTGCATTGTCGGAACTAGAAGCACAAGCATTTCGCTACACTCGCATTAACATCTGCTAACCATGTGTATGTGACAAATAAAATTTGATTTGATTTGATTTGATTTGTTTGGCTTTGACTGGTTGAATAGGTAGGCAAGTTTTATTTGGTCACAATCAAGAAGTTACCAAGAAAGAAATGGTCACATTCTGTATGTGTTTGGTAGCTTTCTAAAACAATGTATTATTTGCATCTTACAATTTTATAATCACTAAATAAGCCTACAGAGCCCAAACTTCAGACCTAACATGTGAACAGCAAGACATTTTCTCCAACAGTTGCTCTGATGATTAATCTAAAATATTGAATCACTATTTTCATCTAACATCACAGTATTAAAGCATAATTCTAACCACTTTTCTAACCATTATACACTTTTAAAAATATTTTTTATATCAAATATAAATATATTAAACCCCAGCCTTAGACCCGGGTTCCCCAACTGGCTACCCACCTTAGGAATTTGTCTGGTTTTATTTGGCAGCTGGTTTTATTTGTCCCCGCAAGTTTCCTGAGCAAAAAAATATAATAATAAAAAAAAACGTTTAAATGATTTTTCTTTACATTTTTGGACATAAAAGACCGCAAAAACACCAGGAAATCAGCTCCAAGTTATTTTAATTTAAGAGATCTGTTCCCAAGTATTCCCATGTCCCATGTGATGCAAGCAAGGTTTGAAATAATAATGTTTTAGTCAAACATTTGATCTGTTTGGGCTTCTTGTGGGCAATTTGCAGTCAACAAATGATTTGTAACTATGTTCCGGCCCCCCGACCATTCGCTCAACAAAAAAATCTAGTAACACACAGAAACATTTTCTCTGACACAAACTGCTGACACGTCCTCTGGTTCTTTAACTTTCGATTTAACTAGTAACGTGCATGAACCCTTTGTTCGACAAAATGTATTTCACTGAGCAATTTTATTAGTATTAAATTATATAATTTCCCATTTTTTTGGAGCATACAATGTAGCAAAATATTTTAATAATGTATTTTATACATTCCCTTTTGCTCATCTTTATCAACGGTGACAATATCCCAGGTTAAATCATTGGATTTACGCTCCCTCGAGGGAGAAAGGAGATTTAACTAACCCAGTCAGTCGAAATCAACCATGGCCACTAGATGCCAGCAAATACCAAGAGAACGTTTCGTTGTTGACCGTCTGAAAAGGCACCCGGTCTCATGTTTTGCTAGAAGATCAGTACCAAGACATAACAATTATTTAATTGGCAACATTATTGTTTAAAATGTTAAACACTGTCCTATGAGTTATTAGTTGGTGGACAAGCCATTCCATCACTTAACATCCATTACACCTTTCTATTGATATACTGTCCATAATCTCTATAAGCACTTACACATACAATACACAGGTATTTACATTGTTCATTTTGATATTTCTTAATTCCTTTCTTTTTCTTTTTGGATTAGTGTGTTTTGTTTTGTATTGTTAGGTATTATTGCACTGTTGGTGCTAGAAGCACAAGCATGTTGCTGCACCTGTGATAACATCTGCAAAATATGTTTAAGTTAACAATAAAATGATATTTAGATTTAATTTGAGATACTTGTATTATTTGTATTTATTTAGGATCCCCATTAGCTGTTGCCAAGGCAGCAGCTACTCTTCCTGGGGTCCAGTAATATTAAAGCTGGTATATACAATTTAAAATATGACATTACATTTCATAACATTTAAGTGTGTTCCCTCAGGTCACTACTCTACTACCACATATCTATAACACAAAATCCATGTGTAAGTGTGTAGAGTGCGAGTCTCATCATGTTTATGTATAGGGTATGTCCTATAACGACATTCATAATGTTGAAATCCTTCAAAGCCATTCTCTGTGACTTTTGCAACAAAACATCTGATCATCAACAACTTAAAAAACAGGGGAAATATACTATTTTCAATTTGGAATCAGTGGATTTTACACCGTCTAAAAACAATAATAATAGTCCTGCATTTGTAAAAAAATAAATGTATATAGCCTAAATAAATGTAAAAAATGCGACCATGATCCTGAAGTCAATAGGAAAATGAATTGAAACACATACTCCTACAATATGTATCAAATATTCAGACATACTGAACATCCAAATGAACCCTCCAAACACATGTGTTTCTGAAAACATTTTTGGAAAATTTCTCCCGCCCGCAGTTTGACAGCTGATTTGGATTTTGTAGGCTACAACGAGCCTTAAACGTGTTCCACAAGGAGAGAGGGGAGGGCTGGGCATGTTCCCCATTATCTCCCCACCACACTCTCCTTCCCTCACTAACCAATATGTTATACTTAACGGGATTGTACTGCTTCATAAAGGCGGCCTGAAAAATATTGATACCTCTAATTGACTCCAATGTGTTATGGAGGCGCACTCTCGATTCGACTCTCACAGGGCTTACTGGAACTATCTGGTGCAATTATCCATCTGCTCGGGATTCGCTGAATCAAATGACTGCATTTTCCAGACCGCTGTAAATCCCTGAAATTGCGCCAGCTAATTTGACATAACATAGCGCTTATGCGATTTTTTTTGCCAGTTTTGGAAATAAGAGGGCAGGTCTATTAAGTGCACAGGCAGCCTGCTACCACTGGGTCATCATGGCTATACAGATCTATTTCTCTGGGCCCAGACAATAGTGCCATGGCTATTTTCTCCTAAATGTAGCTTGTGACAGTAATGTGTCTCTCTGTAGGCTACCTGCCTGTGTTGGTTAGGGACAGTGAGCATTTTTGTTGAATTCCAACATTTTGTAAGACTATCTTTCCCGGACTAAATTGTAAATGTTTTATCCACAAGGATATTTTCCCCCCCAAAGTCCTAGAAAAGCCTTTTGAAACATACCTGTCAAAGAGATGTTTGAATAATATTCAGAATTAAAATACATTTTACAGTCATTAAGAGTAGTGAGTGCATAAATGTGCATACTGGTCCCCCAGAAATTAACCCACCATCCTGGCAATGCAAGTGCCATGCTCTACCAGCTGAGCCAAGTGCCATGCTCTACCAGCTGAGCCAAGGGCCATGCTCTACCAGCTGAGCCAAGTGCCATGCTCTACCAGCTGAGCCAAGGGCCATGCTCTACCAGCTGAGCCAAGGGCCATGCTCTACCAGCTGAGCCAAGTGCCATGCTCTACCAGCTGAGCCAAGTGCCATGCGCTACCAGCTGAGCCAAGGGCCATGCTCTACCAGCTGAGCCAAGTGCCATGCTCTACCAGCTGAGCCAAGTGCCATGCTCTACCAGCTGAGCCAAGTGCCATGCTCTACCAGCTGAGCCAAGTGCCATGCTCTACCAGCTGAGCCAAGTGCCATGCTCTCCCAGCTGAGCCAAGAGACACGCTCTACCAGCTGAGCCAAGAGCCATGCTCTACCAGCTGAGCCAAGAGCCACACAGGACAATCAAACAGTTTAAACATTTTTCTCCCAAATCAGCTAATTTTACAAAGTCTAAAATCCAAGTCACCTTGTAAATAATTACTTTGACATCTAAAATGTGTGACACAAACTCACCATGAGATCATTTAGGTGAAACTGTATTTTGTCAACAGTTTATATTTATTAGAAGAAGAATTCTACCCAAGGAATGCATCATACATTTAGAAGCAGTTCCTAACCCTCAGCTAAGCACTGCATACATAACTATAGTCTAGAAGTTAATGTCACTTTTTTGCACATGTTGTCATGTTGCGTGTAGTATCTTTTGGGATAGAAAACTTGAGTTGCCGACTTGTGCATAATTGCACTACATATGCATAATGTATTCTTGTGTGAGACAACAGTTACTCCTAGATTTCAGGAACAGATGATAGCTTTCCTCCAAGATGAGCCATCTAGGAACAAAACAGAAAGGACAAGCAACAAGGAAAACATTATGAGGTCCATAATAATCTGTGTGTGTGTGTGTGTGTGTGTGTGTGTGTGTGTGTGTGTGTGTGTGTGTGTGTGTGTGTGTGTGTGTGTGTGTGTGTGTGTGTGTGTGTGTGTGTGTGTGTGTGTGTGCGTGCGCGTGCGTGCGTGTGCGTGCGTGTGCGTGCGTGCGTGTGCGTGTATGTGCGTGTGCGTGTGTGCGTGTGCGTGCGTGTGTGTGTCAGAAGAAGAGCATAACATACCTCGCTACAGGTGATCAAGGTCAAAAACTAAATGAAAAGCTTGATTGTGGACATATTTTGATGAATTGTTTATTTTACAGTGACTGCCCTCAAAGTAAGGTAATAATACCTTACACCACAGCAGCACTTCCTTTGTGTCAACCAGCCAACCAAAAGGCATATTCTTCCTCCACATGACACACATTTCTGACTGAACAAGGAATTGGAACAAAATTAGTTAGTATTTGTTTTCCATGTAACACACAATAGGGCAATTATCTCATGAATTATCACAACATTTCAAAGACCAGTCATTCTATTGTGTAGAGTTTAAGTGGTGTAGCAGACAAAATATTGCATTGAGGCTTTCAGGCCTCTTGGGGCATTGACTGAATGACTGAATGACTGAATGTCAGAAGCTCATCATGGAGTTGTCCGTTTTACTTTAGGAGCAAGGCATAACATGGGCCAAGCATGTACATATTAAAAATAACATATCAAATCATTGAAATAAGTAAACATTTAAATCTGAAGAAGATATGAACTTTAACTAGTGAATAAGTTGAAGCCCATAGGCTTACTGTAACGTATGTAAATTCGGAGCTCCCATGAAAGATCAAGTCTTCTACACTGACCACGTTCAAAGGTCTGAGGGGTGAAAAATGGGTTTGTTTAGACACGCTGCGACCATGACCCTGAATGTCAGAGTGCCACGGCATGCTTGGTTGATTATCCCCTTGAGTCACACAATGAAGTTGTATCAGGCCATATTAATTCTATGCTGAACAAAAATATAAACACAACATGCAAGAATTTTAAACGAGTTACAGTTCATACTATGAAATCAGTCAATTGAAATGAATGAATTAGGCCCTAATCTTTGGATTTCACATGACTGGGCAGTAGGGCAACCATGGGTGGGCCTAGGAGTGCATAGGCTCACCCACTTGGGGGCCATGTCCAGCCAATCAGAATGAGTTTTTTCCCACAAAAGGGCTTTATTACAGACAGAAATACTCCTCAGTTTCATCAGCTGTCCGGGTGGCTGGTCTCAGACCATCCTGCGGGTGAAGAAGCTGGATGTGGAGGTCCTGGGCTGGTGTGGTTACACATGGGCTGCGGTTGTGAAGCCAGTTGGAGGGATTGCCAAATGATCTAAAACGACTTTGTGAGGCATGCAGTCAGTATGCCAATTGCACACTCCCTCAAAACTTGAGACATCTGTGGCATTGTGTGATAAAACAGCACATTTTAGAGAGGCCTTTCATTGTCCTCAGCACAAGGTGCACCTGTGTAATGATCATGCTGTTTAATCAGCTTCTTCATATGCCACACCTGTCAGGTGGATGGATTATCTTGGCAAGGGAGAAATGTTCACTAACAGGGATGTGAAGAAATTGTGCACTAAATGATAGAAATAAGCTTTTTGTGCATATGGACATTTTCAGGGATATTTTTTATTTCAGCTCATGAAACATGGGACCAACACTTTACATGTTGCGTTTATATATATTTGCTTCCATCTACTGACTCATGTAGACCCCCACTGGTTATTCTCTGTCACTTACTGTAGCGAAAGCTAATTAAAGACCACAAGTGTTTCATGTTTTATTTCCATGGATTTAGGCTTGTTGTCTGGTGAATAATGAGCAACGAAAAGCGAGGAAATCCTTGTTCCAATTACAGAGGCAAAATAAATAGACAGGTTGTGGTGAAACAAAATGAAACACCTGAGACTCGCTGGAAAACGGGAGCACAATGCCCCATTAGGAATGAATTGTGAGGACCTGCTACCACCGAAGGAGTTGGTCAGTATGCCACAGACCTGGGTTCAAATATTATTTGAAATCATTTCAACTACTTGATTGAGCTTGCCTGGCTTAGGGGACAATAATAATACTACCAAAAACAGCAAAACCTTACACACCTGGCACTCCAGGCAGGCTAGAAAAAACATTGAGAGGATTTCAAAGATTTCAAAAAGTATTTGAACCCAGGTCTGGTGTGCCACTACTACCTCCCTCACAGCTCCTACTTGATCTTCATTCGATGACACATGACACACATCTCCGTATGTAAGGTGAACGTGAAGCCTTGTATAGGCTTAGCCTCAGAGGCATCAAACGGAGAAGGGGAATGTACTGTAATCAGTCAACGTCAGGTACATGAAGCGTGGTTCTATATGGTTGGAAAAAAGTTGAAGAATGACCTTTTTTCAACCACGGTAGTTCATGTACCCCATGACATCGACTGAGTTGGAGACCTTTCAGGATCACAATCAATCAACAATACAAACGTGACAAAAATACATTATAATGAGACTCAATTACATTGACTGTTGAAGGCCAAGAAAGGCATGTTTTGACATCCCAGACTCATTTGAGGACCCACACTGGATGATTATGAAATATTGTTGTATCCAGAGCAAGCCTCTCTCATTCTAAGAACATCAAAAGGAGATAAATTATACAGTCATGGTCATCTATGATGACACAGTGCCTAGTCTACCGTGACATTTGAGTGTAGCATTAGCATAGTACTCTTACGATTATGTGTTCTACTGCCCATGTAAAAACATTTCACGTTTCGCCAAATACAAATCCGACAGTGATTCTAGCCTTTGAGCCTAGTCCTATTACAACAGCGAAATAAATCTACTTTCAGATAAGTGTCTGTGTATTATTTCGATGGTATCTGTATATAAACGCTGATATTACAAACATCCACTTCCTATCTGGAGTATCCCGCTAAACCATGGGTGTCTAGTATAATACAGTTAAATCATTACAAAAAGGAAAATGGAAAGAGGAGCAAAAAATCTATTTGGTCCTTTAAATTGTTTACAAATCTCCGAGCGACAGGCAGCCTTGACGAAAGCCTCCCGTCCCGCTGTTTAGGAAGAGAGAGAGAGAGAGAGAGTAGGGCAAAACAGTCCCTGGGAGCATTTGCATTTATATAGTTTCCGCATAAAAATTACACAACACATTTTTATCTTCATTAGGACCTAATAAAGACGGGTTATCAATGCCGATGCGGAATATTAATAATGTCCCGGTACGGCAGTGTGAGCTGCCGCAGCTACAGACACACAGGCCGGGACTTAACGCTTCAGCACGCTAGACCTTGGGAGCCCAGGCAGTACCTCCCCACACACTGAACACACTCTGCACTCCTCTCTTTCTTTGTCCTTTCCCTGTCTTTATTTTCTTTCCCACATCCTTTCTTTCCTCCCCCCTTTCCCAGAGCATCGCTGCCACTCTTATCCATCCGATATGTCGGGGAAGATGACATATTTTCTTATGCTGTCATCTGACTCTTTCCCTCCATTTATGTTATTTATGTGACCGCCTGGCTCTCTCGCTGGTATGGTAAGAGCTTATTTAAGTGGGAGCGAATCGAAGTCACGTAAGACGCCAGGGCCCAACTGTTTAGAGCAGTCAGTCATGTTGGGTGGAGTCTGACAGACTGCCCTTTCCCTTTACGATCCTGGTAATGTTCATAAGTTACCAATCATGACGTCAGGGGCTGAGCGTACAGCCGCACACATGTACAACTGGACTGGGGGGTTTTTCAGACGAGTGTCAGATCCTGTACAGTCGTGGTCAAAAGTTTTGAGAATGACACAAATATACATTTTCACAAAGTCTGCTGCCTCAGTTTGTATGATGGCAATTTGCATATACTCCAGAATGTTATGAAGAGTGATCAGATGAATTGCAATTAATTGCAAAGTCCCTCTTTGCCATGCAAATCAACTGAAAAAATAATAAAATAAACTGAATCCAAAATCCTGCGTTTCAGCCCTGCCACAAAAGGACCAGCTGACATTATATCAGTGATTCTCTCGTTAACACAGATGTGAGTGTTGATGAGGACAAGGCTGGACATCACTCTGTCATGCTGATTGAGTTTGAATAACAGACTGGAAGCTTCAGACTTGTTCTTCCTCTGTCAATCATGGTTACCTGCAAGGAAACACGTGCTGTCGTCGTTGCTTTGCTCAAAAAGGTCTTCACAGGCAAGGATATTGCTGCCAGTAAGATTGCACCTGAATCAACCATTTATCGGATCATCAAGAACGTCAAGGAGAGCAGTTCAATTGTTGTTTCTTGGGCTTCGGGGCGCCCAAGAATGTCCAGCAAGCGCCAGGATCGTCTCCTAAAGTTGATTCAGCTGCGGGATCGGGGCACCACCAGTACAGAGCTTGCTCAGGAATGGCAGCAGGCAGGTGTGAGTGCATCTGCACGCAGAGTGAGGCGAAGACTTTTGGAGGATGGCCTGGTGTCAAGACGTGCAGCAAAGAAGCTACTACTCTCCAGGAAAAACATCAGGGACAGACTGATATTCTGCAAAAGGTACAGGGATTGGACTGCTGAGGACTGGGGTAAAGTCATTTTCTCTGATGAATCCCCTTTCCGATTGTTTGGGCATCCGGAAAAAAGCTTGTCCGGAGAAGACAAGGTGAGCGCTACCATCAGTCCTGTGTCATGCCAACAGTAAAGCATCCTGAGACCATTCATGTGTGGGGTTGCTTCTCAGCCAAGGGAGTGGGCTCACTCACATTTTTGCTTAAGAACACAGCCATGAATAAAGAATGGTACCAACACATCCTCCGAGAGCAACTTCTCCCAGTCATCCAGGAACAGTTTGGTGACGAACAATGCCTTTTCCAGCATGATGGAGCACCTTGCCATAAGGCAAAAGTGAAAACTAAGTGGCTCTGGGAACAAAACATCGATGTTTTGGGTCCATGGCCAGGAAACTCCCCAGACCTTAATCCCATTGAGAACTTGTGGTCAATCCTCAAGAGGCGGGTGGACAAACAAAAACCCACAAATTCTGACAAACTCCAAGCATTGATTATGCAAGAATGGGCTGCCATCCACCAGGGCGGATTGCAGAGTTCTTGAAAAAGAAGGGTCAACACTGCAAATATTGACGCTTTGCATCAACTTCATGTAATTGTCAATAAAAGCCTTTGACACTTATGAAATGCTTGTAATTATACTTCAGTATTCCATAGTAACATCTGACCAAAATATCTAAAGACACTGAGGCAGCAGACTGTGAAAATTAATATTTGTGTCGTTCTCAAAACTTTTGGCCACGACTGTATATAGCACAGGCAGTCACCCAGAAGTCAGTCCTTTGCATTTTTATCTGCTAGCTAGCATCCATTGCTTGTCATGTCAATCGGCAAACGCAACACTTGTTGTGAGATTAATATTGTGTTGACACACACTTGTCTTGCTGCCAGCTGTTCAACAGGTGCTAACCAGAGGCCAGGGACTTACTCCAGCACCATAGAAGAGATGACATTATATGATGGATTTCTCTTTATTAGAAGAATTACTGTGAGCCTTGTCGTCTCGCTTTGCAGGAAACATAGAGATATGTTGTGCTTCTGTCAATGATTTAATTAGTATTTAATTTCTGCGTGTTTGAAATGGATGCTTTTAAAAGCCTGAAAAGTTGGAGTGCTATAGATGTTTTCGTTTGATGCTATAACGTTCCTATTTCAAAGATATCGTAACTCAAATTTCACCCTGAAATTGACAAGATTCCCAAGTAGCCCAACATTGACAAATGTGCCTTGCTTAAGGCCTGCACAAGTAAACAAACCCAACAATAACATTGAAATAACTTTCAATCTGGTCCTCGCTCAATTAAACATTTGCCTTCGCCTCTTCTGGTGTAAAAGGTAAATTAGCAGGTACTTTTATACAAACTAACTTTCATTTACACATAATATATCCATATTCTGTATCTGGTCCATGCGGGAATCAAACCCAGAACCCTGTTGTTGCAAGAAACAGAGCCATCGATAAGCACCTCTCATTGCTAATTCTGGGCGAGAGAGACCATAAGGGACCCGTAATGTAACACCATGCATTTTGTTGGACATATCCTCAGCCTTGTTGTCTGGGCCCCAAGGGGTCTAGTAAAGGTGGAGACATCATAATCAGCCTAGCAGGTCTATGGACTGTGTGAGACTGCCTGTTGTCTGGGATAATGAACCCTCCACCCAGGGGGACCAACTCTGAGCTGTATTAGAGGACACCACCTCCCCACAGATTACAATGCTAATGACGCTTTGCTTTTTCCTAGCTGTGATACAGAAACTATGGAAATACTGTGGTGAAGCCGTGCGCATCGAATATGTGTGTGCACTATTCATTGTGACGTGTCCGATATGTATGTAATGTAACTAGCTATACCACGGAAGCAGTTTCAAGGAGCAAAAATAAATAACAAATATTATTTTGATGATAACATGTAGAAAAGTTTCCTGACCGGCAGTTTGTTTACTATTTAACCTCTGTTTGTGTGTGTAGTCTGCCATAACATGTGTGATCCTCTCCTGTCAATCTGAAGATACTTTCTATCTGATTACTTTGTTTGGGTGGGTGTCCACGGCAACCCTTGAACTCGGTCAATAGCAATCATCATCTCCAACTCACAGATTGATTTTTATCCTCGTCCTTCTGTTTTTCATCCTTGTCATCATCTATTTTGGTTTGTTTTCAGCAGTGGGGTTTCATTAATAAGCACATCATCTTTAAATTTGATGCTTGTTCTGAACCTCTGACCTCTAGACATACGAAACAGACACGTGACCAGACATAATAGACAGGAAGTGGGAGATGTTCCTCGGACATCTTGGCAAAACAGTCCTCAGTCCATACAGTTAATTTCTCTGTCAATGTATTATTTATTTCCTGTAAGTGCAGTCTGTTCTAGCATGTCGATTGGCAGACAGACAGGCTGGTGAGGAAAGGGCCCGCTGAGGTCTCCACTGAGGGCTTTGGTTTCAGCTCGTTTAAACAAATTATGCTGACAGGACAAAGAAAGAAAGCTCTTGAAAAAGCTATTCTTGCTGGGTTATGAGACCATTTGCAGAGTGAGAATGACATTGATTGGCCTGATGGATGGAAAGTACCTCAGAAAAGTACCTCAGAGAGATATTGCCCAGGCTCAACGAGATATGGGAAACTGGGATAGTTACTGGAGGCAAGTTGTTGTCATCCTATACCCCTGTCATAATTTTGGAATTTACAACTCTAACTTTCTATATTTTGTGGCTGGTGAGAATGCTAGTTCGTCCTCGTTCTGAACTAATCCTCTGCACAGCACAGGGTTCTCCTGAAAGCCATTGCAGCAGCAAAATCCTTGCATGTTTTTTTGTCTATATTAAATCGTCTCTGAACTTTTTTC